>NW_009940914.1:0-8451 GCF_000696875.1 Nestor notabilis | reverse complement strand
GGGTTGTCCCTGTGCTGAGCCTTAGGGACCCCGGTGCTTTCTGGGGTGCTGTGGGGTCCTGTGCGCCCCTCCCCGCTGTTACTGGGGGTACGGGAGCATCTGCATGTGCCTGACCCTGCTGCAGTGCAGGCTCTGAAATCGCTGCTCCCCAGCCCTGGAGGGGGCTGCACCCCAAAACTAACCTCTGCCTGTCCTGCCTTCTGTTCAGCTGCTGTGGCAGAGGGGAGATGGATCCCTGTGGCACCAGATCTCCTCTGGGGTGTTGTTCCCAAACCTTGTCCTGGATGTGCTGCCATCGGGTGCAGCCTCATCCCCAAGAGCCAAAAGTGTCCCCAAGGCCCCACCAGGCTGCTGGGAACCCCTGGGTGGATGTTGTGGGTCTGGGATCCAGTGGGATCCCAGATGGGGGAAGGCTCTCAAGATGGGGTGCCTTAAGGAGGGTGGTGGTGTGGCCTTGCTGGCATGAGGGGATGGCTCTGAGCCCCCCAAATCCACATGGATGGGCAGCAGGGAAGGTCTATGGCAATAGGGCTGCAGTGAGGGGCTGCAGAGAGGGTTTTGCCTCTCCCATGCCAGGCTGGCACCACGGGCTGTGTCCCCATCCCTTCCCATCCCTTCGCCTCCCTCTGTGCTGTGCCCAGCTGCTGGGAAGGGTGGAAATAACAATAAATAATACCCATAATAATGCTCACACTGCAGTGAGGGGCTGCAGAGAGGGTTTTGCCTCTCCCATGCCAGGCTGGCACCACGGGCTGTGTCCCCATCCCTTCCCATCCCTTCGCCTCCCTCTGTGCTGTGCCCAGCTGCTGGGAAGGGTGGAAATAACAATAAATAATACCCATAATAATGCTCACATCATGGAGGGGCCAAATCCTGCGGCTGCAGCAGGAGCGTCTCCATCAGCCCTGGCTGCTGCTGTGCTGGGCACTGCGGCATGGGCACGGATGTGGTGCAGGCACCATCTCTGCGAGCGCTCTTCCCTTAGCAAAATGGTTCCCTGACCCCACCAGGGATATCCCAGCCCGAGATAGCTCCAATGCACCAACAAGCCCTTTCCTTTCTGACAGCCCCATGTTCATCCGTGGGGTTTGGGGTGTGGAACGGAGCCCGTGGGTACCATGATGTAGGGTGGGAAGTGGCTTTGGGATTGGGGTCCCTCTCCCATGTCTGTGCTTGCTCCCTGTTCCTGCTGTTCCTGCACCAGCACCACTATCCCAACACCATCCCCACATCAGCTCCGTCACCCTTCCCAGGCTGCTCATCACTATTCTCCCCCTTCCTGCCCCAGCAATTCCATAATCCTTTCATGCCTGAGTCAGCCGGAAGGAGAGAAGCAACTTACGTCCATGCAGGGCTGCCAGGTCGCTCAGGTTCCTCTGGAATGGGAAATGGGCAGCTCTGGAAGCAAGGCCTGGAGCCCACTGTGGCTTCCGTGACTGGAAAGCCACTGGGGAGAAATGGGGAGCTCTGCAGCTTCCTGAATCCAGGCTCAGCTCTGGCACTGGAGTTGCTTAAGGAAAGCTGGCACAAGGGATGAGGAAAATGAGGGGTTTGGGGGCTGGTTGGAACCCAGTGGGCAATTCCCAAGCCTCATTTTAACCCCTGGTGCCAGATCCCAGCCCATCGGGACACATCGCAGGCCGTGGAGCTGGGACAGGCTTCCTGGCACCTCATGATTCCAGGGATTTCCCTGGGAGTGCTTTGTGAGGAGCTCCTTCGGAAGGGCCACGAGCAGCGTCCCATGGTGTGGGCAGATGAGGGAGCTAAACCCTCCGGTGTCTGTGTCCCCACACCGAGCTGGGGGCTGCTCTTGAAGGAAATATCCCTTCAGCGGGAATGATTCTGGAAAGAAGGGAATGGTGATAGAGAATTTTTTTCCCAGTATTCCCAATAAGGGCAGAAATACAAATTAAAATAGATTTTTAATTAAAATAAAGCTTTAATTTGAACCGTTCCTTGGTACAAACCCACTTGTTTTGGTTTCTGGCTCTCGGGAATGGCTATTCCTGTGATTAAACACTTCCCCGAAAAGCTTTTTGGTTTCTATTTAGCTCCTTAGAATCCCCAAATTATTCCATCTTTTTATCCTTCCCTGGAGATTTACAAACTTGAACCATTTAGGGCCAGGGGAATCCTGAATTCTGGAATGTCAGCTCTTTTAGCTCCGATTTGAGGGATTTTCAGGTTCATTCTCGCAGCAAGCCCAGCACCAGCTTTAATTCCCAATAAACACCATCTTGGACCATTTTCCCAGTCCCTTTCCTCTCTATCCCATCCTTTTTCCTACCGGGAGACATTTTCCTGACCCTTTTCCCTGCTTCCCTCGCAGATGCCAAAGGGACGATCCGGGAGATCGTGCTTCCCAAGGGCCTGGACCTGGACCGGCCCAAACGGACGCGGACATCCTTCACTGCGGAGCAGCTCTACCGCCTGGAGCTGGAATTCCAGCGCTGCCAGTACGTGGTGGGGCGGGAGCGCACGGAGCTAGCGCGGCAGCTCAACCTCTCCGAGACCCAGGTAAGGGCCGTGGTGGGACCAGCCCCGTGGGATCCATGTGTGATGGTCACCCGCGTGCTGAGGGGCGACAGGGGCAGCACATGGGGCTGGGGTGGGTTGAACATCCCACATCCACGCGGATGGATGGGGCTCGGTGCTTGCCAGGATGGGGGGATGCTTTGGAGCATGTCCAGTGGGAAACGTGTGTGGTGCTACGTGGTTCTCCATCCACCTCTTTCTCTTGAGCTGGAGTTTAGGGTTTAGGGGGGCTCAGGGCAGCCCTCCGTGGGGAACCCTGCACAGCTTCCCAGTGGGAAGCATCCACTGGCTCCACTGAGATCCTTCAGCAGGCTTGCAGGAGGCAGGAGGGAACCCATATGTACCTGAGCACCCACAGCACAGGGTGGGTGAGTGGGGTTGGATGTGGGATAGGTGCTGTCAGGATCAGGTGTTTGGCTGCATATGAGCTGGATGGACCCCACCTGGGTCCTGCATCCCCATCGCTCCCCATCCCTGTGGCTTTGATCTCCCACTCCCAGGTGGATGATCCATCCATGGGGGTGCTGTGGGGACTGTCCCTGTGGGCCTGAAGCTTGGGTGGGCACCTCTTCTCCATCCTGACATTCCCGACTCTGCGGGGAGGGATTTTCCTGGTTCTGCTCCAGGGATGTTTGGTTGTTGTGGAGGGATCCCAGCTTGGGAGAGGTTGGGATGTTGATGTCTGTAATAGTGACTGCAGTGCAAAAAACCTGGGAATGATGGAATAACCCAGTCAGCCCAGTCTGCCTCTCCCCTGGCCTCTGAGGCACCTTTAGAGGCAGCTGCATGGATTCATGGATTCACAGATAGGAAATCAATCCGATTTTCCCAGACCTTCTCTGGCTCCAGCCTCCTGCGTGTGCCAAGGGGCTGGTTTGGGGAAGCTCCTGTTGCTCTGTGGTGCTTTGACACTCACCATGCATGGTCCTGCAATGGGGAGCATGGAACAGAATTCCTCTTGGACCTTTCGCTGGCAGAACGGGTGGTTTTTGGTCAGGAGCAGGTTTTAGTTGGTGGGAGAGGTGTGAGGAGGTGCTGGGATAAGGAATAAAGCACACCAGTGAGCTGGGTGCTGCATGGGGGTCCCTCTTCCCGGTGTCCCAGCCAAAACCCTGGTCCCAATGTCACCTCCATGAAGCTGGAATGGCCACATTAATCCCTCTCCATAGGGACTAATGTCCACTTATTTCCTGCTTGCTAAGTGCCTTCAGCACCCAGTGAGCAAATTCACACCCATGGACCATGTCTGTCTCCTCTTCCCTCCTCCTCCTTTTCCCATCTCTCTCCTTCATCTCTGTCTTTTTTAATCCCTTTCCTGCTTTTCACAGCTTTCCCTTCCCTGCAGCAAACTCCCAGCTGTACTTTCCTGGATCCCTGACGCTTCCCAACCACCCCCATGCCTGGGGACAGTTTCCCCCTCTCATTAGTGGGTACAGGTCCCCTTGGACCAGGATTTCAAGCTCTTTGCACACTCAGTCATCACCTCCCAGCCTGGTCCTTCACCATCCATGGCTAAGGGGGTTCCTTGGTCATTGCTGCGTGATGGCAGGGATTTACAAGACCTGGCACTGAGTGGTTCCAATGCCATGGTCCAATGTGGATGCAGCCTGGAGATGGGATAATCACCACCAGCCACTCCTGTCCCACCAGGTTCCTCCTTGTCCACCAGCTCAGATAGGGACAACCCCAAGATTTGCAACTGTTTTGAGTGCTTTTGGGGATTTTCCTCCCAGTGTTATCCAGGAGCAGCTCCCAGGACATATGGGATAGCTGCTCCGTCTCATGTTTTGGTGGATTCCCAACCAGCAGAATCATGGCTCTTTCCTGGTTAACATTTGCCTTGTGCTCATGGTTGGGGTGGTGGGATGGACCCTTCCTATCCCCTCACTGTCTTATATCATCGTTTCCAGATTAGGAACCTTCCCCCTGCCACCTCCTCCCACTTTGCTCTTTGTTGGGACCCCTGGACGCAGTGGGAACCCTCCACATCCCACCATGGATGGAGAGCAAAGAGGGGCACAACGGGGCTGCAGAAGACGGGTTTTGGTGCCTGTGAATATTCATCTCCACCCTGCGAGAAGAGAGTGGTGCAAAGAGTGTGATGAGAATAGGAACAGGCACGATGGCATCGCGGCTGGAGAGCTGCAGCCGAGCATCCCCGTGGGTGGGTCCTCTGACCAGGAAACCCCACCAGAGCAAAACCCACCTAAAGAGTCTCTTTGAGCCTCTTGTTGTACTTTCCTGGCATCAGATCCTGCTTTCTGGCAGACCTGGAGGCAGGAGTCTGTTGCCTGACGTGTGAACACAGAGACACAGGGTGCGGTTTCAGATACAGGACACAGGGATGCAGGACATGGGACTCGGGGACACAGGACATGGGAGTCAGGGACAAGGTGGAGTTTTGGAGTCCCCCATGCGCAGGTGAGGATGAGGAGGGTGTTACCACCTGCCCCAGCTCTCTCCAGCCCTGGGAATTCACCTCCTCCCTCCAAGGATCGCTGTACCTGTTCTGCATCAGTGGAAGCTGCTCAGGATCCAGCCCAAGCCCATTAATCCATGGATGTGGTTAGTGGTAAATGAATTGACTTAGCCTGTGGAATGGACCTTCATTAACTTGCCAAGAGGCAGCCTGGAGATACATCCTGGATGAGCTCTGGAGGGGCTGCCCAAGCCCATCCCAGCACAACCCATCCACAATCCCGTGCTCGCAGCACTGGGCTTTCTCCAGGCAATGCATCCCAATAGGGGTGAAGTTCCCCTTCTCAGTGCCACGGAACATGGAAGGCAGAGAGGAGCTGGAGGCAAAAGAACCATGGAGGGAGGATAATTCCCCCAGTCCCCCAGCAGGACAGGAGGCGGGATGGGCTGGATGAGGGGATTTGCTCTCTGGGGCAGGAGTTCAATGCCAGGCTCAGGGTCAAGTGACCTTGTGTCTGTGCCAGCTCTTTGTGCCCTCATTCCAGCCAGGACAGAGAGGTGACACGTCAAACAAGGGCTCCTTCAGAGGTCTGGGCACCCACGAGGTTGGTTGCACCCAGCTCTGAGCCTTGTCCCTCTGCTGAGAGGTGGCTCACACCTTCCCAAAGGCAGGAGCTTTGGGGACAGGGGTGTCCTCAGCCAAGGAGGCCGTGTCCAGGAGGGCTGCTGCCAGCTCTTGGATCCAGGCACCTCCTGCAAGATACTGGTGAGCTTTGGGGCTCCTGTGCAGCATCTGAAGACCCTTTGTAGAGGGATGGTGGGGGATGGAGTGGAGAGAGGTCCGAGAGTCCTGCTTCTCTGTAAGAGCAAGAGCTTTCATGTAAGAGCAAGTAGGGACAGGACAAGGGGAATGGCTTGAACCTGCCAGAGGGGAGACGGAGATGAGCTCTGAGGCAGAAGCTCTTCCCTGTGAGGGTGCTGAGGCGCTGGCACAGGGTGCCCAGAGAAGCTGTGGCTGCCCCATCCCTGGCAGTGCTCAAGGCCAGGTTGGACACAGGGGCTTGGAGCAACCTGCTCTAGTGGAAGGTGTCCCTGCCCGGGGCAGGGGTTGGGGCTGGAGGAGCTTTAAGGTCCCTTCTGACACAAACCACTCCATGAGTCCATGATTCTTGCTTGCATGGTTGGTGGAAAGCCCATGGGACCCCCATGGATCTCCTGGTGTTCCTCTCACCGTGATGGCCTCCAACACGGCCTCTCTGACAGACCTGCCTGGGGACAAACTCTTGGACCATCCTTGGCAGAGGCTCCTGCAGCTCCATCACTGCTGGTGTCCCATAGCCCTGAGCATCCCATACTCACAGCACGGAGCTTGCAGGTCTGTGATCCCCCAAAGCACATGTGAGGAAGCAGCTGAGGCAGAGGAGGGGTGGGAAGCTCTATTTATAGCCCAGCAATTAAGATGATGCCATTAAAGATTAATCACACCTTGAGTTGTTAACAACCACCAGTCCTGCAGCAGAAGAACAGTGCAGCGGTGGTTGTACTAACCCAGGTTGTCCTCTCATGGGGACAGCAGCAGGAAAGCTGTGGTCTGGAGGAGCTGAGAGTCACCAAGAGCCTGGCAATGGGAGCTTTGGGTTGGGGCTTCTCCAAGACACAAGAGGCAGGCAGGACCATGGTGCTGCTCTGCTTGCTGAAAGCAGTGCACTCCTCATGCCTGGAGCCTGTAGTCCTCAAGGAAAGCTGAATTCCCAAAGCTTTGTCGGAAATTCCTTTTCTAGACCATGCAGAAAATGTGGGTGTCCTACACAAGTGTGATCTTCTCTGAGGAGGATTCCATCCCTCTATCCCTTCATCTCTATCTCTCCATCCATCCCTCCATCCCTCCATCTCTCCATCCATCCATCCATCCATCCCTCTATCCATCCTGGAACTGGATGAGCTTTAAGGTCCTTTCCAATCCAAACCATTCTATGATTCTATGAACATTTCAGTTCCAAACGTTGCAGAGGGACTGGGTTTTCCCAGAGCCATTCCAAGGCTTTCTCAGTGTACTCCATGTGGATGTAATTTAAGAGGAATTCTTTCCTAAAAATGACAGTTTTGATTGGAATTGTTTTTGGTGACATTTCTGGCCCTGATGCTGAGGCAGGAACCCCAAACCCGATGCTCCAGGTTCCCACCCTCTAGGTGGGTGCTGGCCGTTTGGAGGGATGACCAGTGCCGGGTGCTGTCTCCCAGCCACCCCAGGAAGCACTTCCTGGGAATGGGGGAAATCACCCATCAGCCTTTGCTGGTGCTTCTGGGGAGGCCAGAGCTGTCTCTACCACATTCCATGTGTTGGAGGATGCTCCCTTGGGGACACCTCGCTCTGGGGCCACCAGGCTGGATTGTGGAGGACACTTAACCCCCATCAGTCCATCCCTGTCTCTCCCTGCTCCTTCCTCTCATTTCCATCTGCAAAGAGCACCTGGGAGGTTCCCCTGCTGTGGAATAAATATCCTTAATTCCAGAGCAAAAGCAAGCTGAGGGCGTGATTCTGGCTGGAGTTTGGGACCAAGAGGCTGCTCTGAGTTTGGGCTACTGGTGCATTGGGGTCAGTTTCCACCTCGGGCATCCCCAACACATGAGCTGGAGCTCAGTGTGACTGGAAGCATGGCCCCAAGCACGTCTGTCCTGGGCTATGGCAGAGGGTTTGGGGTGTGTGGTACAGATGGGGTGGCCCCTGGTGCTGTTGGGGCGCAGAGGGGCTGGAGGACATGCTGAGGGATGGTTCCATCCCTGTTCCTGCTGTGATGGGAAGAGGCAGACGTGTCCTGCAGTGTTATGAAACCTCTGTCTGAGGCAGCTTTGGGCACTGAGCCGATGGCTTATGCAATGCTGGGGCCTGAGTCCTTGCGAGCCCATGGCCCCACTCAGGATGGAGGGAGGAGGAGGAGGAAGAAGGGTGTCCAGGGTGCTGTGGGGAGACGTTGGTGCATCAGCTTGGTCCCACCTTCCCCCGTGCCGTGGCGGGCATCAGCTGATGGCGGCGGGAGCTAATCCCGGTGAGGAAAATGGCCTCGGCCGGCAGATGGGAATAGTCCCGGATGGACGACGTTCCGGCGTGGGACGTGTGACGTGATGGCGCCAGGGTCAACGCCGGGGCAGGGCTGCCAGAGAGTAAACACCATGGAAAACCCATAACATATTCCCTAATGGCTCCCGCGCGGGCGCTGGGATCCAGGATGATGCTCATGGGTGTCCCAGGGGAGGATGAGGACCACCCCATGTTGTTTGGTGTCAGTGTCGCGATGCAGGATGACGCTCATGGGTGTCCCGGGTTGGATGAGGACCGTCCCATGCTGTTTGGCTGCTGAGCACTGCGAAGCTGAGCGGTTCTGGGGGGTGCTGGTGTGAGCAGGGTTTAATGAGCGGGCATGACCCGGGTGGGCAGGGACAGGGGCTTTGGCTTCCCGCCGGCAAACTGTGATCCCCCAGGAGCGATATGCCACTGCT
>NW_009940913.1:0-2096 GCF_000696875.1 Nestor notabilis | reverse complement strand
TCGCCACACAGCCCGGCCCGCTGCCCTCCCGCCTGTGCCCAGCCTGTGCCTCCGCCATCCCCAGTGCCAGCGCTCCCCTCGCTCCCTCCCCGCGGCCCTGCTCGCTGGGAGCGTTTCCATCTCCCCCACTCACTGTAGCCACCATCTGGTGCAGCCAAGCGATGTCCGGAGTCCCCTGTCCTGCCACAGCCCTTGTCCTTCGTTGGTTGTTTTCAAGAAGGCTGAATTCTGATGCAGAAGCCGAGTTCTGTGCCTCAGTGCTCAGCATGGCGGGGCAGAAATCGTGTGACAGTTTCGTGTTGATTTGAGGTCCTCCAACTTGTTGACTCACTGAGGATCAAATACTTGAGAGCTCCTGGAACCTGGAGGAGCTTTGCAAAACGGCAGCTCTTATGGCTGACATTCAAAGCGATTTCAGCAGCATTGGGAAGAGGAAGAGGGGGAGGCAGAGGAGCACGAGAAGGAGGCAGAGGAAGAGGAGAAGGAAGAGGAGGGCCATTTTCACCTGCCCATCCAGAAGATGGAGGAGGACGATGGGGTGGCAATTTGACATGCGAGCGAAATCTCTGCTTTCGCATGCTGGCACCACAAACCTTTCTAACAGCCGCTTGACGACACAATGACAGTGACTGGGGTCTCTGCTTGCACAGAACATACAGCTCAGCTGCAGGGCTGGAGACACCCACCAGGACATTCCTGAGCATCTTTTACATGGGCCACCTCTAGAATCTCTATTAACACGGATAAAGGAAGTGGAGAACTGGATCTGGAGCCAAAGGAGTAACCACGGGGTTGGGGGCTGATGGGGGATTTCCTTCTTTTTGCTTTGACTTTCTCTTATCCTCTACTTCTTTGTCTTTCTCGGCAACCTCCCGCTCCGTGGTTTGGTTGCCTCGATGCTGTGCTCGGAGCAGGAACGCTCCTGTGCAACAGCACTCATGGAGCAAACGCTGCCTTGAAGGGAATGTCAGCCGAATTTCTTCCCATGAGCTGAACTCAAGTTCCTCACACGATCACCCCCCTCTGACCTCAGGGGTTGTGTGAGGCTCCACTGGTGCAGCAAAGGGGGGCTCCTCGCTTCACCCACCCCCCGTGGGGCACACTGGGATTAGGGTGCTCCTTCAGCCCGGCCTTTCCCCATGGACTGGGGTGCAGGGTGTGAGCTCTGCATCAGCTGAGAGGCACTGATCACTCTGAAGTTCAGAAGAGGCCTCCAAGGTGTTTGTGCAGTTCCCGACAGGAACACAGCGAGGGAGCTCTGTAACTCTTGCCACTGTTTAAGGATCTTTGAATTGATGCATTAACGCATTAATGAAAATGCTGTCTCTCTGAAACATGTCAGTCCATGTTCAAACCAAAGCCAGATGTGGGCTCATGGGTTTTTTTGTTCTTTTTGTCTAAAGAGTGTGACTCGAAGTGCAGGTCTGCACCGGGCAAGTGCTCTCAACATGTCCACTAATTATTACCTTTCCTGTGGCTCAGCATTTCCAAATCGAAACTGGGTAACTAGAACAAATATATTTTACCTAAAATGAAGTCAAAGTGCAGGCGGGCCCAGTTATAACCTGCATTTCTGGTTGCTTTCTCCAACATTACATTTTGTCATCCTGGCTTTGTCTCTCTCTCCTGCAGATGTGCTGGTTTTATAGTGCTGGAGAAGTAAACGGTGAAGTGCAATGAAAGTGCACATGTCTGCATGCACGCACAGCAAAAACGCGGTTGTGCTGCTTTTGCAGTGAGGGTATGGCTCTGTTACGTGATCCGCTGGAAATGGGAGCGTTTTAATGAAAGGTTTCATTTAAGAACAATCTGGGGTTTGTTAGAAAATTTTCAGAAAGGAGTGATCTCTAACAGTCATTTTATTATGACTTAAACCACCAGTTAAAAGCCCCTTGGTCTGTTAAAAGGCTTTGCCCCAAGATGAAAAGATACTTCCATCCTTTGAACGAAAAACATAATCATAGCTGAGGCCACACTCCATTTGCTTTTTTCTTTCTCTTTCCTGACCAAAGAGCTGGAGGAGGAGGGAAGGGAAGGACTTAAACATTCCCCATTCAGTCTTTGCTGTCCCCGGACCCTGGGCTGGGCTCTGGGTT
>NW_009940912.1:4077-4375 GCF_000696875.1 Nestor notabilis | reverse complement strand
CCCCGGCTCCGCTGTCCCCCCCATCCCACTGCACGGGGCAGGGGAGGGATCCAGGCCATCCATGGTCGGTGCTGGCGAGAGGACACCTAGGATGTGACCTGCCACCTCATCCACCTCCCAGTATCGGGCTTCAGCAGCTCCTAGAGCACTGAAAGACCCTCCTCATCCTCCCCACCCTCATCCCTGCCTCAGCACAGCACCGGGGGACAGCAGTGGCCCTGGGTGAGGGCTGCTGCAGCTCCGCGGAGCCGTGGGGGCCGCAGAGCAGTGCTCACCTTGCTCTGCAGAGCACGGACCT
>NW_009940912.1:3556-3904 GCF_000696875.1 Nestor notabilis | reverse complement strand
CTGCTGGGGCTGGAGGGGCTCTTGTGGTGTCATGGGGGATATGAAGAGAGATGGGGCTGACCCCAAGGCACACTTATGGGGACCACAGGTGTGCTGAGCTCCATCAGTGCTCAGCCTAGAAGAGGTATGTGCTTGGGCATACTGCAAGGTGCCCAGGGCTGCACCCAGCACCATGCCCAGGGCCGCACACCCCCAAGTGTGCCCGGCATCACACACCACCACTCACCGATCTCGAGGACAGAGATATCAGCAGCCAGCTGAGCACCCTCCAGCGCGCCGTGCGCGAACAGGGCTGGCTCCAGCATCAGCTCGTAGATGGACCCCTGCTTGCTGAGCGTGGCATCGGCC
>NW_009940912.1:956-3362 GCF_000696875.1 Nestor notabilis | reverse complement strand
CCGACAGCGTGGAGATGTCGTCTAGGTCCGAGAGCCCACTGCTGACACTGGTGGTATAGACGCGGCTCAGAGGCTCAGGCTCATCCTTGGCGCCTCCGCTCTGCTCCTGGCTCTGCTGGTGCTTCTGCACCTCGGCATAGAGGCTGTCCCGCTGCTTCTTCGACATGCGGCCGAACTTCACCGCTGCCGGGAGGAGAGAGCAGGGTGTCAGGGCAGCTTCCACCCCGCAGAGCATAAGCCGTGGCCACCCGCCTGCCCTGGGACAGGTGCCGGCTCCTGGAGGAGTGGGTGGTTTCATAGAATCACATAATCATGGAATGGTTTGGGTTGGAAGGGACCTTAAAGCTCCTCCCGCTCCAACCCCCTTCCACTAGAGCAGGTTGCTCCAAGCCCCTGTGTCCAACCTGGCCTTGAACACTGCCAGGGATGGGGCAGCCACAGCTTCTCTGGGCACCCTGTGCCAGCACCTCAGCACCCTCCCAGGGAAGAGCCTCAGAGCTCATCTCAACCTCCACTGTTTAAATTTAATCCCATCAACCTTCGTCCTATTGCTCCAGTCCCTGATGAAGAGTCCCTCTACATCATCCTTGTAGCCCCCTTCAGACACTGGAAGCTGCTCTGAGGTCTCTACACAGCTTCTCTTCTCCAGGCTGAACAGCCCCAATGTTCTCAGCCTGTGTTCATACGGGAGGTGCTCCAACCCCTGATCATCCTTGTGCCCTCCTCTGGACTTGCTCCAACAGCTCCATGTCCTTATACTGAAGACATCAGAACTGCACACAGTGCTGCAAGGGGGGTCTCACGAGAGCAGACGGGCAGGATCACATCTTCTGACCTGCTGCTCACTGGTTTGGGTGTGTATGAGTCCTGAGCGGGGCAGGGGACCCACTGGGTGCACCCCCCGACCCAGACTGACTCTCGGTTGAATGGAACAGAACCAATTTAAATATTCTCATGGAAATGCAAAAGCATTTCTTGCTTCCCAAAACCCTCCTTTCACCATGGTGGAAGCAGCTTTGGCCCCAACAGGCCAACTCACTCCAAGGAATCAAGAACAAATAAAAGTAAATAAAAGTAAATAAAAGTAAATAAAAGAATCAGCCAGGTTGGAAAAGACCTTCAAGAGCATCAAGTCCAGCCATTCCCCAGCACTGCCAAGGCCACCACCAACCCATGTGACTGAGGGCCTCATTTACACAGTTTGGGAACACTCCCAGGGATGGTGACTCCAGCCCTGCCCTGGGCAGCCTGTTCCAATGCCTGAGCACCCTCTGGGCAAGGAATTGTTCCTAATTTCCAGCCTAAACCTCCCCTGGTGCAGCTCGAGGCCGTTTCCTCTTGTCCCATCCCTTGTTCCTTGGGAGCAGAGACAGACCCCACCTGGCTACAAGAAGAAGCTGCCGGGGCAGGACTCACCGTCGCGGGACATGCCGAGCGCCAGGCATTTCTGCAGGCGGCAGTGCTGGCAGCGGTTGCGGTTGGTGCGGTCGATCAGGCAGTTCCTCTGCCGGGAGCAGGAGTAGCTGGCGTTGTTCTGCTGGCTCCTCCGGAAAAATCCCTGCACAGGACACAGACGTGTTGGGAAAGCGCCCGGCGAGATGCCAGCCCCACGGCTGTGCACCCACTGGCTCCCATCTCCAGGCAGCCCTGGGCTCACCTTGCAGCCTTCGCAGGTGATAACGCCGTAGTGGATCCCTGAGGACTTGTCTCCGCAGATCTTGCACGGGATCACTTCGATTTGGGCTGTGGCGGAGGGGAAAAGGAGGGAAAACCACAGTGTTAATGATGGTCACCACTGAACTGAGCGAGGGGGACGCCCTCCCGCTGGGACAACGAGGGAAACTGAGGCACGGGAGCTGGAGCTGCTGCAGCTCAGCCCTGCCCGCAGACCCTGCAAGGATGCTCAGGCCTCAGAGAGACCCTTTGCAGGGTGTGGGGTACCCCCAACTGCTTCCCCATCCTCTCCAGCAAGAGACAGGAAGAAAAGCCTTTTGATCCACAAGAGCACAGGGTGTTTGGGGACCATTCTGCCTGGGACCTCATTTTGGAATCATTCCCCTTATTTTTCAGTGTGAGCACACTGTGGGGCACCCAGGACAGGGACATCCTTGGCACAGGCACCACTCCCATCCCATGGCTCTCCTGCCAGAGGTCTGGCCCAAGCAGAGGGTCCAGGGGCCCTGTTGCCCCCCCTGCCAGCTCCCCTGAAACCCGGGACTGATATAGCCATCACCAGCTCAAGGTCCCGGTCCCCTTCCCCCTGCAAATCCGCTTCCCTCCTGCTTCTGCTTCGCTGGCACTGAGCTGCTAATAGGCTTCGTCCTCCTCATTTTCCAGCTGCCCCAGATCTGGGCTGCCTCTGCCCGCCCCACACATGGGGGGGGGGGGCCATGGGGCCCCCCCGGC
>NW_009940912.1:555-879 GCF_000696875.1 Nestor notabilis | reverse complement strand
CGGGGGTGCTGGGCAGCCACGCCAAAATAACCCCCGCAGCCAGATTATGGTTATTTCAAATCTCCTGGGCCTGTGCAAATCCTCAGCTCGGGTAATTCCCTTCTGCCTCTCTTCTCCCCTGGGAACGACCAGTTCTGCTCATGAGGGACACGTTTTGGAGGTCGCTGCTGGCGGGGGCCACCTCCGCGGGTGACAGCCCCAGTGCTGGGCCAGCACCAGCTGCACCCCAGCACCCGGCTGCATCCTGGGGTCCCTCCCGAGCTCTGGAGCCAACCATCAGCCCTGATGCTGCGCAGGAAAAGCCCTGACTGCTGGAGGAGGCTG
>NW_009940912.1:0-294 GCF_000696875.1 Nestor notabilis | reverse complement strand
CCTCTGCCCCCCCCCTTGCTGTTGTTGTGGGCCGGGGGTGGGCAGGGATGGCCAGGGCATCACCCCAGCCACACCAGTCTCAGCACCCCCAACTGCACTGGCATTGCAGCCCAGGGTTATGCCTTTGGGGGTGGGATGGAGGCATCAGGAGGGTGACATCTCACCATCCAGCTATGATGGCTGAGAGACCCCCCCTAGTTCCCTGCCCCCTGTCACCACCCTCACCCATGCTGCTGGATAGGGGTGCAACCCACAAACCATGGTGACCACCGCGCACCCCTACACCCGGGGATG
>NW_009940911.1:0-1946 GCF_000696875.1 Nestor notabilis | reverse complement strand
GAGGGCGGCGTTTGGGAAGTGGTACACATCGCTGGCCGGCGCACTCTCTTCACGCAGCAGGAAGCAGGTTGGGGAGGGGATGGCACCAGCCCTTCAGCATCCCTCCAGCTTCCCCTCGAGTGAGCCGAAGCTCTGGCTCCGTGCCGCACCTGTGCAATGTTCATCTACAGCATCCTCCGAGCAGGGTGAGCAGGGTTAAGGTGGGAAAAATCCATGTAACATCCCTCTGCAGTAGCGTTACGTGCTGGATGTGGCACCTTGTTTTCCCAAAGCACGTTCATTTCATACCTTTCACCCAGCAATCCCTATCCCCACTGGGGTCTGCTTCTTGTGTCTGCTTCTGCTTGGAAACGGGTATTATGTCAGTGAGGAAATGGCTCATGTGTAAGTGGTTCCTGAGACCCAGCTGCTCAGCTTTCCCCTGGGAGCTGGAGGCAATGGTGTGTGTTTGTCTGTGTCTCTGCCCGTGGCTGATTTTGACAGGCTTGTAGGGGCACCCAGACCTGAGAACTTCACCGTGAGCTGCCCCCAGTGCCCCTCCTGGGTGGCAGAGAACTGTAGTAAGGCACAGTGCAGCACTGCTGCTCCCCAGAGAAGGACCATTGGGGCTGTCTTCATACCACCATGGTGCTCAAACCCTGGGTGCTGCTTGTGCCTGGACCCCAAGGTCTCTGGCCATGTAGAGCAAGAGGAAGGAATCCTGCCAACTATGCCAATTTGTCATGAAACAAGTGGCTTAGGGTCACTCCAAGCATGACAATCAAAGCAAGAGGGGTTTATTATGATTTTTAAAGGTACAACCTAACAGAATTCGATGGCAAGGTTCACTCTATTACTTATTACATGGACCCGAATGTGCTATGGGTTTGGGTTGGCTGGTGGCTCTCCAGCAGGAGGCTGGAGAGGACAAGACGCCCAAAGGCTGGTGAGTCCTGAGCTGTTGGTGGAATGGAGCAGTGACAGGTTGCCTTGGGCAAAGCACACCCCACAGCATGGGGTGTCTGTACCTCTCTGCATGCCCTGGGAAGTCCACATTTCCGTTCCTGGGGATCTGCACTACAGAAAACACCAGGCGTGAGGACAGTCTCTGAACACAGTGTGGGAAGGGAGATGTATCTGCCAGGAGGCTGCAAGCCCAGCACAGGAGGAGGTGAAGTGCCTTTGGAGAGTAAATGGCACAGAAAAAAGAGAAACATAGGAATTATGGCATCAGTCTGAAGATGACCCAGTGGCTAAAATGGGCTCCTCTTCTCCCCCTGCAGTGGGGCAGGTGCCTATAGGACCAACCAAAGGAGAGTCCTCCCTTGTCACGGAATCAGACCGATTTGGGTTGGAAGGGGCCTTAAAGCTCATCCAGTTTCAACCCCCTGCCGTGGGCAGGGACACCTTCCAATTAGTCCAGGTTGCTCATTTTCTTCTATAGATTCTTAATTTGCAATACCTGTAACTACACTTACATGTTTTGACAATGGTGATTAATAATTCAGATGTATTAAATGGCTTTGCTTTTTCTTCTCAATCCCATTTTCTTATATGGGGGCTTTCAGGAGTCCTGTGACTCTTTTGGGTTTCAGTTCTTACTAGGAACTTACCAAAGGCTTAAGGTAAACTATATGTTCCAAATATTTGAGTTCTCAGAACTTGTTTTTAAACATTTTGCCCTATAGTTTTACTTTTCATTTAGTTGCTCTAAACAAAGAAGTTTCATTCTGTGACGGGTAACGTTCATCTCCAGTGAAGGATAAAAGAAGGACTCGAGGAAGTTACCACAGGGGTCTCTTCCCTGCCTGCCCAGCCAGGCGGCAGGAGCTTAGGAACACTAACCTCTAACTCTCGCAGCCTTTCGTACCGGGACACGGAGGATGCGAAAGGCCAGTGCTGCTGGTACCGGACCTTCACCTCCCTCCGGCGGGGCGAGGTAGTCCGGCAGGGGGCGAGCGAGGGCC
>NW_009940910.1:11412-15227 GCF_000696875.1 Nestor notabilis | reverse complement strand
CTTTGGGATGCTCGGCGGAGGTTGGAGGCTCCGGAGGGATCATCCCCTGGGCTTTTCCTCACTGGCAACTAAGCGCCATGGATTGAAGTCTATTTTAAGGAGTCGGAAAGCTTCTGTTTGCTGTTGGCTTCCCCCCCTCGAATCCCACCCTTCCCACCTCGCTCCATTGGAATTCCTACCCCTGCGCTGTCGCTTCAGGTACTAAAGCAAAGCAAATGCAGGGAATTCTCCGATGCAGCAGCCTCCCCTCCCCGTTATTAATGTGATGCTATTAATGAGTTCATTAAGGATTTTAATCCCCCCCCATATGTGTGGCTGTGGCTCTGGCGGCCAGCGCAGGAGCCAGCGGCGCGCACAAAGGCAGGGCCGCAGTCGAGGGAATCGCGGCGCATTATATAAGGAAGCCTGCGTCATTCCCGGCTGGAACAGCCAGGGGATGGGCAGGGGAGGAGGAGGAGGAGGGTGGAGGTGAAGGCTTCGCTTCCCCCCCCTTCCTCGCTCCTCTGTTACTGGTGTTAGATTGGGTTTAAGTGCGTGAATAGGGGAGCGTTTTCCAGCAGCCTCTTCCCAAGCGCTGGCACATTCCTTATGGAGCAGGAGTGGGGATTATGGAGATGTGTATATATGAATATGAGTGTCATAAATATAGATATGGGGGGTTACCCCACCGAGGGGCAAAAAGCAGCTTTCTCATTCTTTTCCCCCAACACAGTTTTATGGAGTAAGGAATAAGGTCCCTTGTGCTGGATGATCCCATACGTGAACTTGGCTAAAAGCAAACTTAGGAGGGGAAGAAACCTGGAAAGAGGCTTTGGATAAGGGATACAGGGACAGGCCAAGGGGGAATGGCTTTAACCTGCCCGAGGGGGAAGTGGGATGAGCTCTGAGGCAGAAGCTCTTCCCTGGGAGGGTGCTGGGACACTGGGATGGGTTGGATGGAGAAGCTGTGGCTGCCCCATTCCTGGCAGTGTTCAAGGCCAGATTGGACGCAGGGAGTTGGAGCAACCTGCTCCAGTGGAAGGTGTCCCTGGAGGAGCTTTCAGCTCCCTCCATCCCAACCCATTCCATGGTTCTGTGACCGAGGGAAAGCAGCATTCCCTCTGCCCACCGCTGCTTCACACTGTCCCAGGCTCAACCTGGGGCTGCAGATCCCGGGATGCTCCAGGCCGGATCAGGGCGGGCTGAGGGGACATCTCCCTTCCCAAGCCCCTGTGGAAGTTGGGATGTGTCCTTAGGGACCTGTCCCCAGCTATTCCATCCATTCATTTGGCTTTCCCAGCGCAAGGCAGCGGGATGTCATCCCGGAGCTGGGGATGGGAAGCGGGAAGAGTGGAACTGTTGCTGCAGCCTCTGTAGGAATTGCGGGTATGCTGCAGCCCCGCGAGCTCCGCATCCCATTGGAATCCCTCCCGGCTTCTCTGCTAAAACACTTCCTTTGTCTCCCATTTATTTCCCCTTCCCTCGGGAAGCCGGGAGAAGCTTCCTTCCCCCTCTTCGTGCCTGATTCCCCTTTTCGGCTGGGTTTAAGGGCTCTCAGCTCTTCCCTCTTTGTTCAGGCTGGATTCAGGGCTCGGTATTCCTTTAAATCCTCATGCACGAGTGAAGCTCCACGCTCCATCTTTACCTGCATGGACATTCCTCCACAGGGCTCTAGCTTTCCCTGTAGTATTCCTGACAACTTCCAACGTGTAGCATCAGGATTCAAGGAGCACACGTAGCAGGTCCTAGGAGGTGTATCTGCCTCTGCCTTCGCCTCGGGGCTCTCACAACTCCTCTCCTCAGGTCGCTGAGCTGGGAAAGTCTGGAGTTCCCTTTTTAGGTCCTTATCCTGTCAGGAATATTGTATGGAAATGGGAGACAGCCATTTTGTGTGTGCTGTGCCGAGATGCACTTCCCACCGAGCCCTTGGCTCCTCTTCAAGCCTACGTGGAAGAGGAGACACCGGAGCGGTGCCGTGTCATGATCCCTACGCGCTCATTCCATGGCGCTGGGATGCTCGGGATGAGGAGCGCATCCATAGGGAACCCGGGACCCACCTCTGGGCTCAGCACGCTGGGATGGACCCGAGCCTCTTCCACGTGTTACAAAGGAGTTTGTTCCATCATCCCAACTGATCCCGTTTGGAACTAACACAGCTCCGGATGGTCCCGGCTTGCGCCTGAAGGGATGTGCTGCCCCTCCGGGTGCATTCCCTGCCTTGTAAAGGGGATCCCGCCTCGTTCCCAATCCCTCATCCCAGCAGGGCTCGTTCCTGACGAGGCCCAGGATAGGCTGGTGCTGGGACCATCCGCTTCACTGGGACTTACTGGGGCCACTGGCCCATGTCCTGCAGCGCCTGGGGCCGGTGGCGGGCTCGGTTCTGTCAGGGCAAAGCATCCCTTGGGATGCACATGGATGGATTCCCCCTGTGCTTCCCAGGGAAGGAATTCTCTCTGGTAGGTGCATCCGTGGACGTGTGACCGTGCTGGAGCAGGGTCAGCTCTGACCACGTCTCCATAGGGATGGTGGGAGCTGAAGGTGAACCCGCGCACCAGGACATAGGGAATAGGGTGGCCCAAAGGGAGGCGCTGCAGAAGGGAGAGGGCTTAGGAACCAGGAGGGGGGGTGTGGAGAAGGGGTTTGGGTGGTGGGATGTGGGGATCTGCTGCTGCTTCTTCCCGTGTGTCATCTTCATCATGGAATCAGGGAATGGTTTGGGATGAAGGGACCTTGAGGCTGCCCCAGCTCCGCGGGCAGGGATCTCCCACTGGAGCAGGTTGCTCCAAGTCCCTGTGTCCATCCTGGCCTTGATGCTGCACATTGGCCATCGGGGAAGCATTTGTGCTCCCCCATGGGCTGGTTGGGTCTTAGTGGTGCCACTTGTCATCTCCTGCAGCTCCTTTATTGTCCCCTCTCCTCCTCCTTGGGAGCCTCCTAAACATCAGCTCCTCACCTCCAGAGCTGCATCCGGAGCCAATTCCAGCCTGGATCCATGCGGATACACACCAGGCTTTGGAACGCTCTTGTTTCCCCTGGGGGATTTGCCACCATTTGAGGATATTGTGTGAATTCTTCTGGATTATTTTAACTGCAATTCCTTAGGGAAGGGGGGGGGAGCAGCTTCCTGGGACAGGCGAGGTCTCCGGGAGCGTGGTGCTGGAGGGGGTGAGTCTCATGGTCTGGTTTGGGATGCTGTGTTGGTGCAGAGGAGCCCATCGCCTCCATCCTCCACGAGCAGCAGCATCCGTGTGTGAATCCATGTGTGGCTCCATCCCATGGCCGATGGATTCCAGAATCGTGGAATGGGTTGGGTTGGAAGCAACAAGTGGATGTGCTGAATGATGCTGCTGAAATCCTACTCGTTGGTGGCCATTGAGTCCTGAAGGCTGTGGTGTTTCCTTGGTGTTTGTTGGCCAAGACCTTGCTTTCCCACCGGGACATTCCCTGTTTGCATCCTGAGACAGCGTTTACTTAACTTACGGAATGCTTTGGGCGGAAGGGACCCTCAGGCTCACCCAATTCCAAGCTCCCGTGCTCCATGTGTGGTGTTTTGGGGGGGTTGAAGTGATACATTGGGTTTATACAGCAACGTGGAGCTCGTTTCATCGGGATGCAGCAGCTTCCCAGTGGGAAGAACCCGTTGGGGTGGTTCCACTCTCGAGATGCTGCTTTAACGTGTCCTCAAGCGAGCAGCGGGGTGGAAGGTGCCTCTTCTCCCTGGCCTCGCCTGCCAGGTCTCTCCTCCTCCTCCTCCTGCTTTCATCTCCCGGGAGCACCGAGTGGAGGCAGCACCCCCGGGGGCTCCTTCCTGGCGGATCCCGACCGCAGCCTCTCCC
>NW_009940910.1:9050-11389 GCF_000696875.1 Nestor notabilis | reverse complement strand
TCCCCGCGGGCCGTGCCGTGCCCCGGCTTGCCTGGCTCCATCGGCTCGCAGCCGACATGCACGTTCCTGCAGAGACAAGCAGGGAAAAGTCCATCTCTCCTGGAGCCGGGGCTGTGCCCGAGCCTGGGATGGAGTTTTCCTGCTTTCCAGTGTGGATTTGCTGGGGTTTCTTGCTGGCAGCACTTGTCCGGACGGGAAGGTTTCTCTGGCATCACTTGGAATGATGCTGGGGTTGAACTCCCTCCATCCCTTGGCCCAAGCCCCTCTCCAGGTCTCCTGTAGCCCCTTTAGGAGCTGCTCCAAGTGTCCTCCTCCTTCTGGTCTATCCTTGTTTCCGGGTGGATCTCCCTTGGCTTTGCCTTATGGTTGTAGCTCGTGTCTGGAGAGATGGAGAGCAGGGATGGGTGGGGATGGGACCTGTGGGTGCCTCCGTCCTTGGGGCGAGGAGGGGCCGCACATTCCTCACCAGCACAGGGGAGGAAGAGGAGGAGAAACGTGGGGAAGGGGATGGTCTGTGGTTGGGAATGAAGCCTTTGAGATTCCCCTCTCCAGCAGGATTAACACTGTGGTTGATGATCCTAGAGGTCTTTTCCAAGCCTGGTGCTTTACTGCTGGATATGGGGTTGTGCCCCCCATTCCCGAGGGAATGTGAGGATGTTCTCACCCTTCAGCACTTCCTTCTCCTCGGGCAAGCCAGCCTGGCTGGTTTGGGATCGGGATCTGCAGGTGCTGCCAAGGGGAGGCTGGGATCCGGGGGGTCAATCCGGGTCTGGCCTGGTCGTTCCTGTTGGCCATGGTGCTGATGGTGTCCGTGTGTCCCACAGGATGGACAGAATGACAGAAGATGCTCTGCGCCTCAACCTCCTGAAGCGGAGCTTGGACCAAGCCGATGAGCGGGACGATGTCCTGGCAAAGAGGTTGAAGATGGAAGGCCACGAGGCCATGGAGCGCCTCAAGATGCTGGCGCTGCTCAAGAGGAAAGACCTCTCGGGCATTGAGGTGCCCCACGAGCTCCCGGTGAAGCAGGATGGGGTGAAGGGCTATGAGGAGAAGCTCAATGGGAGCCTCAGGCCCCACGGGGATGGCAGGACTGCAGGGAGGCCGGGGAAGGAGAACATCAATGATGAGCCGGTGGATATGAGCGCCAGGAGGAGGTAGGTGCCCACCAGCACGAGTGTGGAGCTGCCTCTGGTCAGTTCTGGGCTCTTCAGGACCTGGAGACCTGGTGTCTGGGAGGTCCCTTTGCCAGCACTCTGCTGCCCTTGGGTTTCCTGCTTATTCCACCCCACATCCACATGGATTTTGTTGCTTCCTCCATCCATCCGTTCAGCATTGAAAGATGCAGCCGTTGGGCCAGGTTGGACTCAACCTGCTCTAGTGGGAGGTGTTGGAGCTGGAGGATCTTTAAGGTCCTTCCCAACCCAACCCATCTGCTGAGTCCCTGGTTCCTTGGTGGCCCAGGTGGGTGCGTGGTCTCCGCCATTGAGGAATGTTGGAGGGAGCTGCTGGTCATTCCCATGCGGAGCTGCACTCCCAGGCCTGGAGGGAGATGCTGCTGCCCCAACCGGTTGACTTGTGTGTTGGCTGTGGTAGGCAGGAGGAGCCACCTTCACCTTCCCTGTTCTCCCTCTCCCTGCTCCTTGAGGAACCAGGGTTGTGATTCAGGAAAACCAGGATTGTTTGTCTGTGGTGCATCATGTTGGGGTCGTCCTGTGTTGCTGGTGGCTTTTGAACAAGCAGAGTGGGCTTTTGGGAGGCTCCTGCCCCAGGGGGGCTGCTGAGCTGGCAATAGATGGGGTTTACTCGTGTCCTGCTCCGAGTCCATCGTTGGGGTGTTGCTCCCCTGCAAAGCCCAATTCTCCCCCGACCCCCTGTGGGGGCACAGTGTGGGGGACACTCGAGCACTTGCAAAGGGCTTGAAGCTTCTGGGGTGTGAATGTTGTAAGAATGATGGTGCCGGGTGAGATACTGCTCCATGAAGTGGCTGGTGGGTGAGATGCAGGGAATCCAGCTGGATACCAGCACATCCAGTTGGGTACCAGCACATCCAGTGAGATACCAGCACATCCAGCTGGATACCAGCACATCCAGTGAGATTCCAGCACATCCAGCTGGATACCAGCACATCCAGTGAGATTCCAGCACATCCAGCTGGATACCAGCACATCCAGTGAGATTCCAGCACATCCAGCTGGATACCAGCACATCCAGTGAGATTCCAGCACATCCAGCTGGATACCAGCACATCCAGTGAGATTCCAGCACATCCAGTGAGATTCCAGCACATCCAGTTGGATTCCAGCACATCCAGTGGGTACCCGCCAATCCCGGGAGGCACC
>NW_009940910.1:2442-8813 GCF_000696875.1 Nestor notabilis | reverse complement strand
GGATTCCAGTACATCCAGTGGGGTACCAGCACATCCAGTTGGATTCTAGCACATCCAGTGAGATTCCAGCACATCCAGTTGGGTACCAGCACGTCGAGTTAGGGGGGGATAATTTTCCAGACCAGCTGATGAGGGGGCACTGAGCTGGAATTTGCTTGGGAATGTTCTCCACATCCTCTTCCTGCTCAGCTCCACTCTGCTTCCAGGAATTCTGTTGTGATCCTGCCCTTCCCGTGGCAGAAGGGGATGAAGCAGCCCTTGGTGAGCAGCTCTGTGCAGGTCCCCTCTGTTCTCCCCTCTCCGGGCTCCACTCTGTCTTTGCTTTATTCCCCCTCCATGGAATTCCCCGTCTGACGTATCCGGATGCGTGTCCCATACCCACAATTTGCACTTGGGAAAAGCCAGAACCCAAATGTGATGCTCCAGGTATCCCTGAGATGTGTCCAAGGATGTGAGAGGAGGAAGAAACCCCGTTGTGCTCAAGGCTTAGTTGCCTTCAGTCCCTCTAACCCAAGAGTTTGGGATGCTCTTCCTCAATGGAAGCGCATCCCAAGGCCTGGCTTTGCTTCCTGCAGGATCCATGTCAGCAGCACTGACAGGGAAAATCCCAACCCTGCTGTAGTTGAACGTGCAGCCCTGCCTGAGGCTTGGTCCTCATGGTGTTCGTTGGCATTTGAAGCTCCGTTTGGGAATGGGGGCTGGGGGCTGACCCGGGGTTGTGTGAGGACATGCTCATTCCCGAGTGGCAAAGACTCAGCCAACAGCAGCTCCTGGAAAACTGAATGGAAACCACTGGGATGCGGGATGGTTTGGATGGATGGACTGGCCCACAAAGAGCTTATGAGGGCTCTGAAGTGCTGCATCCACGAACCACCACCCTGCAGAGCCACGTCTGGGGCTTGCTGTGACTCCTCCTCTTGGTTTGATGGGCTGGAGCCACCCTGCTGGGGTTTTCCAGCTGGGAATTCCGTGCTGGAGGGGTTTGCAGTGGATGTGCACTGAAATTCCATGCAACTGCCTGTAACGGTTGGGAGATGAAGCTGCTGGAGGTGAAACCCGCTGGGAGCCAGATTCCCGCTCCGAGCATCCCACTGCCCTCAGAGCAGCCGAGCCTGGGAGCTGGGATTCAGCTCCGGGCTTCCTCTTGGAAGCGAAAAGCTTGGGAATCACATCATCTGTGCATCTCCTGCTGCGGCCTCAGAGCAAAGACCTTCAGTGGTGCTAAGTCCCTCTGCCTCAGTGCTTGTGCTGCTTCACACTGGACTAGTGAGCGCTTCCCAAGGCTTTCCAAGCACCATTTCCTTACATTTGGGATAGCAAAAGGCTTTTATTCGTGTGTCCTTCTTCGGAACGATGGAAATCCAGCGTGGTGCAGCACTGGTTTTGTCTCATGTCCATGTTCCCCCCCCAGCTTTGGGCTGTTGCTGCTGCTCCTTCCATGCACTGATTTCTAGGTCACGGTTCCATTGGCTCTTTTGACTCTGTGTTGGGTATTTAGTGAGATTTTCCTTTCTGGAATGACCTTTCCAAGTGGATTTCTATGGAGATAGGCCTGAAGTATTGGTGTTTGTGGTAGCTGGGGAGGTTAAGCCTGCTCTCATCTCCTGCTTCGTGGTGAGGATGAACAGCACCAGCGTGTCCCCCCCATCCCCTCTCATCCCAGCACCCTGGTCCCTCCCTCCACACCCCCAGCGCTCCTCTGGCAGATGAGCTTTGCTTCAGACAACCCACCTGGGCAGGAAACCACTTCCCAACGTGGCTTTTCCCTTCTTCCATCCCAGCTCCATTGGTGCTGGTTGTCTCTGCAGGCGTGGAGAGTGGTGCTGAGCCCCAGTTCACATCCATGGTGGGGCGGGGGGGGGTGTTCCACCCCGGATTTGGCTCATGGCTCATTGTAATGGCTCAATTCTTGTCCTTTTCCCCCCTTTCTGTCCCACAGTGAGGACAGAGGCCGATTAACCCCTTCCCCAGACATCATTGTCCTCTCGGACAATGAGGCATCCAGCCCCCGTTCCAGCTCCCGCATGGAGGAACGCCTCAAGGCAGCAAACCTGGAGATGTTCAAGGTAAGGAGGATCCTGCCTTTCCCAGTGGCTGCTCCACTGCAGGGCTGCTGCTCTGGAAGAGTGGGGAGCCAAGGGGGGGTTCTGAGTGGTGACATCGGGGTGTAACCATCTGGCTCTTCCATCCATGGTTATCCATGGGACAAGTGCTTGGATTAAAGCTTCCTCGTGCTCTTTTTGACAGCAAGACACAAGCAGCAGGTTTCAGCTCTTGGGGTTTGGGCTCCTTTGGGGTCTCTTTGCAGGGGAAGAGCATAGAGGAGCGGCAGCAGCTGATCAAGCAGCTCCGGGATGAGCTCCGGCTGGAGGAGGCCAGGCTGGTGTTGCTGAAGAAGCTGAGGCAAAGTCAGCTGCAAAAGGAGAACGTGGTGCAGAAGGTGAAGCTCTGAGCAGCAGCCTCTGGGGCTGGGGGGGACGAGGGGAAGGGGCTTGGTCCTGGCCCCACGTGCTGATGACAGCTCTCCTTTTGTCTCCACCCAGACCCCAGTTGTCCAGAATGCGGCGTCTATTGTCCAGCCATCTCCTGCTCATGTGGGACAGCAGGGACTGTCCAAGCTGCCCTCCAGGCCTGGAGCTCAGGGGGTCGAGCCTCAGAACTTAAGGACATTACAGGTGAGGCTTCCCAACACCACTTCTCTGGGCACAGGTCTCTGGCCAAGCTGAGATGCTTTCTCCAAGGTGCTGGTGATTTCTCAGCACCATGAGGGGACCAGTCTGGTGACCCATAGATGGGCTGGGAAGTTCTCTCTCATCTAAGAAGCTGATCATAGAATCATGGAATCAATCTCCCCTCTGGCAGGTTCAAGCCATTCCCCTTGTCCTGTCCCTCCATCCCTTGTCCAAACCCCCTCTCCAGGTTTCCTGGAGCCCCTTTAGGCCCTGGAGCTGCTCTAAGGTCTCCCCTTCAGGAGCCTTCTCCACAGGGCACAGCTGAGGGGCAAACTAGAAGCCAACAGCAGGAGCCCTGTGCTGGGCTCTGTGTCCTGGTGCTTGCTCCCACCACCTTGGGATATGGTTCCATGAGCTCTGGGAACGGGCTTTATCCTTTCTCTGGCTTCATTTCTTGCATGTCCGTTGGGAGAGCCGAAGCTGCAGCGAGGCGGGATGCTGAGGCGCCAGACCGCAGGGAGGCGGACTGGTGGGATGAGGCGGGAGGTGGTTCTCCACCACGTCCCCCTGCCGGCAGCTCTCCCTCGGTCCCGTGGGGCTCAGTCTGGCCTCCCTGCATTAACCATCTCCTTTGTTTGTGGCACTTGTTTGCTTTGCTATGGCAACGAGCCGGGGTCAGGCCTTTTGTGGCTGCGCAGTGGGATGGGGCTGGTAAAGGAAACGGGCTTTAGGAGGAGAGGAAACTCATTGTTTGCCCGGGCTTTGTGAGCCTTTTCTTCTGGGTGACAGCACGAACCTCATCTCGGGAACCAAATGAAGGGGAAGGGGAGGGAAAGGCTGTCAGGCAGGAGGTGTTCCATGCTTTGGGCTGGATGAATTGAGCTGTCAGACCTGCCTTCCCCCCTTGGAGCCGCCCCCCCTTGGAGCCGTCAGGAGAAGCCTGCGCAGGTCAAGCCCTGGCTCAGCCTCTGCTCCGGCTCTTCCCAATCCCAGAGTCATGTTTTGGACTGCTTGGGATTGAGGTGTGTGACGCCTCTGCAGTCCTGCACCCAAGGCAAGCTCCATCTCCCTGTTAGCAGCACTCTCACTACCATCCCATGTGGAACTCTGGCACTGGTGTGAATCCTGGTTGTAATAGGAGGCAAACAGCCTCCGTGCTCCTCAGTTCCCTTTTCCCTTGTGTTTCTCCATATGGATTAACTCACAATCACAGAACCATGGAATGGTTTGGGATGGAAAGGACCTTAAAGCTCATCCAGCTCCAACCCCCTGCCATGGGCAGGGACAGCTTCCACTCAAAACCCCATCCAGCCTGGCCTTGAACACTGCCAGGGATGGGCTTGTTTTTAATGCAAAGATAGGCCAAGAATGTGGGTCTTGAAAACAACTTCCAAACCATCCCATCCCAGCTCCTGGAGGTCCCAGGGACGCAGCTGCTCCATGAGATCCCTGCCCCTTTCCTTGTCTCAGGCGCAATTCCAGCCTCTCTCCAGAAAACAGGAGTCTGTGAACATGAGACACTGTCCCTCCAGGCAATAAAGGCCAATTAGAGGGAAACCGGAGCTGTTTGAGCCGTGTCTCGCGTTAGGAGTTCCCGGGAATTGCCGAGGAATGGGAATCTCCTGCGTCAAGTCTTGCCTCTCACTTGTCCCCCTTTGCCCTCAGGGTCACAGTGTCATCAGGTCGGCCACCAACACGACCCTGCCCCACATGCTGATGTCGCAGCGAGTGATCGCTCCCAACCCTGCCCAGTTACAAGGGCAGCGGGTTCCTCCAAAGCCCGGCCTCATCCGCACGACAACTCCGAGCATGAATCCAGCCATCAACTACCAGCCGGTAGGTTACTGCTGGGCCCCTGCCTTGGGGGGGCAGGAGGGGCCCTGTGGCTCTGAGGGGTGTCCCCGAGGTGCTCAGAGCTCAGCACGGAGGCATCAGGGTGAAGGCTGTAGTTGGAAACACATCCCAAAGTGTGGCTGAGGATGGGTGGTCTTGGCCTGCGTGGAAGGATGAAATGATAGATCATAGAATCGTGGAAGGGTTTGGGTTGGAAAGGACCTTAAAGCTCATCCTGTCCCTCCCTCCCTTGTCCAAAGCCCCTCTCTAGGTCTCCTGGAGCCCTTTTAGGCACTGGAGCTGCTCTAAGGTCTCCCCTTAAGGAGCCTTCTCAGCCCTTTGGCTGGGTGTTCCCTGGCTGTTAAGGAGCTCTCTTAACTCCTCTCGGGGCAGCAGAGGGTTCGTGATAAACCTGACACTGAGACTCCTGCATCCGAACAAGGGTCACACAAACCTAATGGCACATTTGAGTACCAAAACCCACCCCAGCTCCTCCCCCTGGAGGAGCTGTATGTTCCTTGGTGTGAATTCACTACTGAGGTTGGCAGGAGCTATCCCTGCTCAGCTCTGCCATTCCTTTCCCTGCACCTGCATTAGAGCAACTGCCTTGGGATTAGCCTGGGACTGAGATTTTCTTCCAGTCTCAGTGTCCCTAATAGAGAAAACTGGGGCTGTCCTCGCTGTGTTATTCCCAATCCACACAAACGTGTTCCCCCTGCCCCTGGAGGGCTGGTGAGGGGTTGGGATGTTCCCCTTTCCATGCAGGGAGGTGCAGGGAGGGAGGCACATGGGCTGGGCCACAGGCTGGCCTTAACTAGGTTGCAGGCTGATGGCTTCTTGTCAGAGAAAGCCGCATCCTCGGGTCAGCAGAAGGCTTTGTGCTGCATTGCCGTCATGTGCCGGAGGCTCTGCGCATCCCGGGAGCTGCTGGGAATGGGAGAGGAGGGAATTGGCACGTTGGGAAGGCCGGGTGGGAGGGGACGGGCACCATCTGGCAGCGGGGCTGCTGCCTGGGCGCCTGCCAGAGCAGAAGCAAGAGGTGGAGGAGCAGAACTCGACGTGAGTGTGAAGCGCCTACGCTCACCGGGGCCATTCCCGCCCTGCACCAGGCATGAGATTCCAGTGCTCTGGAAGCTCCTCAGTGCTGTGTTACAGGCACCACAGTGAGCTCCCTTCGGGAACAGGCAGAGGCAGGGTTGTGCGAGGGGATGTGTCTCACCCAAAGGGGTTTAGGGCTGTGCTTGGGGCTGTCTCCATGGCTCCATCCTGACCCTCCTCTCCTCTTCCTCCCCAGCAATCCAGTTCTTCTGTTCCTTGCCAGCGGACGTCGTCCTCAGCCATCTACATGAACCTTGCCTCCCACATCCAGCCTGGCTCCGTGAACAGGGTGTCATCCCCTCTCCCCAGCCCCAGTGCTTTGAACGACGCCGCCAATTCCCAGGCAGCCGCCAAACTTGCCCTGCGGAAGCAGTGTTCAGCACGGTTGATCTCTTCAGCTCCATCTATACAAGTTGTGTACTTGCACAGAAACCGGCACTACGTGATGGTGCTGCATAAATCCTGGGGTAGGACCCTGAAAACCAGTTTCTGTGGGTGCATTGTTGTCCCCCCCCCAAAGCCCCCCGCTCCCCTCCTGCATTTCCTCCCCAGCGCAGCCAACAGCGAGTTCATCTACATGGTGGGGCTGGAGGAGGTGGTGCAGAGCGTTATTGACAGTCAAGGTGAGCTCCAGGGCTGCTGCTTCCCTCCGTCACCTCGCCGGTGACGGTCCCAACCTGCCATTCCCGATGTTTTATATGGGGAAAAACACCAAAACGTGTGGTTTGGGAGGCTGGGAGAGCTGGATCCTGGTCTTCCCCAGCCCTG
>NW_009940910.1:1978-2359 GCF_000696875.1 Nestor notabilis | reverse complement strand
TGGTGTGCCAAGAGCTGGCCCTGGAACAGCTCTGGAATTGCTCTGGAGCAGCGGAGTCTGCGCCCTGGGGCTTGTCAGATGGAGCTCACGTGGGGAAGGGTCTCCCCAGCCCTTCCCATCCCTCTGGGAATGTGCTTTTAGCTCCTTCCTCACCATTCCCTTTGGGATGTCACCTCTGAGGTGAATGGGATTGAGCCTGTGCTCTTCCAGTGTATCCTCAGCACCTTGTAACTGCGACCATCAGTATTCCAGCTTTTCCTAAGCCCAGTGCCACTGAGTTGAGGACAAACCTTGTCCTGTTTCTCCCTTGGGCTGCCAGGATCATGCTCAGAGTGGGATTGATGCAACACTGTCCTGGAATTCCCTTTATGTGCTGGATCC
>NW_009940910.1:782-1943 GCF_000696875.1 Nestor notabilis | reverse complement strand
AGAGCTGGAGGGGGGGGGGGGGGGGAGCTCGTCCTATTTTCCCTCTCCTCCATCCCAATTTGTGGTGTTCCCTAGGGAAAAGCTGCGCATCCCTCCTGCGTGTGGAGCCCTTTGTGTGCGCCCAGTGCCGCACCGACTTCACCCCGCACTGGAAGCAGGAGAAGAACGGAAAGATCCTGTGCGAGCAGTGCATGACTTCCAACCAGAAGAAGGCTCTGAAGGCAGAGCACACCAACCGGCTGAAGAACGCCTTCGTGAAAGCCCTGCAGCAGGAGCAGGCAAGTGCATGGCCCCCCCTGCTCCCCGTGCCCTTGGAACCTCGCTGCTCCGTGGGGATGCGCAGCTTGGAATGTGGGAAAGGCTGGAGCTGAAGGGCTGGAGCAGCTCTGCTCTGGAGCCAGGCTGAGAGAGCTGGGCTGGGGCAGCTGGAGAAGAGAAGGCTCCTGAAGGGGACACCTTAGAGCAGCTCCAGTGCCTAAAGGGGCTCCAGGAGACCTGGAGAGGGGCTTTGGACAAGGGATGGAGGGACAGGCCAAGGGGAATGGCTTGAACCTGCCAGAGGAGAGATTGAGATGAGCTCTTGGGCAGAAGCTCTTCCCTGTGAGGGTGATGGGACACTGGGATGGGTTGGATGAAGCTGTGGCTGCCCCATCCCTGCAGTGTTGGATGGGGCTTGGAGCAACCTGCTCTAGTGGAAGGTGTCCCTTCCACTGGCTTGGAACTGGATGAGCTTTAAGGTCCTTTCCAACCCAACCCATTCCAGGATTCTGTGAGCACGCTGGAGCAGTTGTTCCTCTCCCTTCGTGGCTGATTCCCCCTGGATTTGTGGCTCCAGGGCTGGCTGGGGACAGCCTCCTTCCCTCCCTGGTTTGTCACTGGCTTTGCTGGAATGGGTGGGAAGTCATGGGAAGTCACTTAAGCACTCACTGCCTGCTGCTTAGGTGTGGAAAGGGGGAATTTGCTACATTCCCGGGATAAATCAGTGCTGGAAAACTCGTTTAGAGGCCCTGGGGGTAAAATAAACCGGAGTCATCACGTGTGAAGTGTAAAGAGAAACCCCTTCACATGAAGTGGAATCCGGCTCCTGGCATTTGGGATGTGTCCATGTGGGAGAGGGAGCCTTTGGGCTGTTTGTGGTGGGGGGGGGGGGGGGCGGGGGGG
>NW_009940910.1:436-723 GCF_000696875.1 Nestor notabilis | reverse complement strand
CCGCGGCCCCCGCCGTCTCCAGCGTCAGCAAGCAGGAGAACATCATGCGGCACCACACGCTCCGGCAGGTCCGTGGGGTGGGATGCGATAGGGTGGGATGGGGTGGGATGGGATGGAGCTTCCCAACCTCCACGTCCTCAGCTCCTGGGCGCAGCCAGTGAGCCCTGAGGAGGAGGAAGGTGTGAGCATCCTGCTGCTCTCAAAGCATCCCTGGGATCTGGGTTCCCTTCTTCTGGGGTTCCTTTTATCCTGAGTCTCCTGCATCCCGATTCCTTGTGCCGGCAGAT
>NW_009940910.1:0-420 GCF_000696875.1 Nestor notabilis | reverse complement strand
CCTCTCCTGGCTCTTCCCCTGTTGATCCCATGCAGTCCAACATGGGAATCACGGCTGTGTGACCGATCCACAAACTACTTTCCCCATGTACAACCCAAACCCCACCACTGCTGCTGCTTCCAGAGTGATCCCGGTGCCTTCCTAAGTGATCCCGGATCCTTCCTTACCTCCTCCTTCTCCTCTTCCCGCAGGCTCCGCAGCCACAGAGCTCTTTGCAGCGCGGGATTCCCACCTCTGCCCGCTCCATGCTCTCCAACTTCGCGCAGGCTCCGCAGCTCTCCGTGGCAGGCGGTCTCCTGGGCATGCCAGGTAATGTCCCACATCCCGGCCGCGTCTGAGGCACAGGATGGGGTTAGATGGAGAGTGGGATGCATTGGGATGGGCCTGGTTTGATTCCCCGGGAGTGGGGTGGGTTGGGGG
>NW_009940909.1:1997-5212 GCF_000696875.1 Nestor notabilis | reverse complement strand
GGTCATGGGCAGCTTCTCCTCACCCAACACCATCTTGTCCCCCCCAGCTCTACATGCAGCCTGTGCCGGGCAGCAGGCGGATGCCGCACGGATGCTGCTCCGCGCCGGGCTGCAGGACACCCCGGATGGCACAGGAATGCTGGCTCGGCAGCTCGCGAGAAAGCCGGATGTCATCCAGGTTTTCCAGGAGACGTAATGGGAAAGAGAAGCCTGTTTCATCTCAGTGTGGTATGATAGTTACTACTTAAAAACTGTTCAGATTTAAGCAAACCTGTTTAAAATGAGGGCATTTTTGCGTGAGGATTAAGCAGAGAAACCAGACTTGACACTCGGGAAGTATGTTTGGGAGAAAATGTCTTTTAAATAGGATTATCTCAAATATATAATCATAGAATCTCAGAATGGCCTAGGGTGGAAAGGACCTTAAAGCTCCTCCAGTTCCAACCCCTGCCACGGGCAGGGACACCTTCCACTAGAGCAGGTTGCTCCAAGCCCCTGTGTCCAACCTGGCCTTGAACACTGCCAGGGGTGGAAGCATCTTTTAAATAGGATTATCTCAAACAGATAATGGATGTGATGGGTCTGGGCTATCACACTCCTGTACTGACCCCATTGTTGTAAATTTATGACTGTTCTTCTTTTACTTCCAAATTTCAGGGCTGAACTTCACCTCTTCTTGTGCAGCACCCAGCACATCCAAGCAGCAGAGGGCCCAGCTCCCTGAAGGATAACCATCCGAGGAAGGAGCCCTATGGGCTATTGTTAGATGACTTCTAGGCACCTGCATGTTTTGAACCTCCTGGGATGTCTCCTAGGCTAGCTTTTCCTGGGATGTACTCATACAGTGGACATCCTGAGGGAGAAGATACGCCTGAATCATTGATTTTTGTATCTCTTTATGGACCTGCTCACCACGAATTCCTTCAGTTGCTTTAAGTGGCCACCTCTTATAATAGCCCCTGGTTAAGACTGAGCGTGGTGGAAGTGTGAGCCTTTGGTCACTCTTCATCAGGTTTGAGCTGCAGAGGACAAGTGCAAGGAGTCTTCAAGCTGCATCAACCTATTTCTTGTGGATCTCAAAGGCATCTGAAGTCAACAGTGAGACTTCAACCTTGCAGTGGCATCATGAGTCTTTGGATCAGAGTGGAAAAAAGAGGTATTTGTTATTCCAGGGTTACTTGGCACGTCTCATCACGGATGGACTTTAAAAATAATCTCTTTTTTTTGAAGTATATAAAGAAATGGCTTAATATTTAATGTAGCCAACAAGTCTCTAATGGCCTGGAATACACGGGAAGGTTAGAGCTCCTGTTGCTGTTTGGTTTATTTGTATGCATCTGGAATGATAAAGTCATTTTTGCGTAAAACTTGGCACACCCCTGTCTATAGGTAATGTGAAGACATAAACCCCAGCAGGATTCTGCAGGTTTGATGATAGCAGATGCTAAAAATCAGCCCTATAACTGAGTGAGCTTGGCTTTGCTCTGCCCGAGCTGTGGTGCTCATGTCATGCATGACCCATGTGCTCCCCAGTGGCTTTAAGATGATGCTGAGCTGTGTTGGAATGAGGAATTCCCACCCCATAGCCCCTGGAGCAGAACTGGCTGTGATGATCCTAAGCCAGAGCGACAACAGTGTCGTGCTCCTCTTGAACTAAACAGCTTCAGCAGCAGGGTTGAGGCCTCCTCTCCTCTCCTGGCACGCATTGCATGAGAAGAGGCTGTGTGCTCACAAGAATGATTTGGGGGTCTGTGACAGGAGGAGGAGAGGGGCTTGGAAGCATCTTAGGACTCTTCCAAACATGCCTGCATAGACCTGGGGTTTGCCAGTGTTCCCTTGTCTTGTTTCTCTGTTGGTGAAGGAGATTCTTCACCACCACAGAGGAAAAACAAACTGATGCTGGAAGGTGCTAATGATGAGGGTGATGGGAGCTGCATCAGCCCCTGGGCAGGTGAGGAAGTGGCTTTATTCCTGCAAAGATCCTGAATCCTTCCATAAATCCAGCCCTGGCCTCCATACAGCAAACTGAGTAAATGCAAAAGGCTGCTTTATTCCCAGTTATCATCATTTTAGCAAACCATGAGGGAGGTGTTTCCTCCCCATACCCCTGCTGATGAGCTCAGATTGCTCGTGAATGTAAGCTTTTAGGAGAAAACAAGTGAGAATGTTTTCCAGTGTCTGTCCCTGGCTTTCCTGGCCACGGCAAACAGGGAATTTGCATTCTTTTGAAGGTGCTTTATGATTTCCAAAGGCTTCTGTACAGTAGCAGAGGGTCTGTCCACCTGGAATGTATAGCTTGGGCACTGTGCTTGCATCCAAAAGTGAGATGTAATGGCACGTCTCCAGCACTGTCTGTTACATGTTGTGGCTGCCCCATCCCTGGCAGTGTTCAAGGCCAGGTTGGACACAGGGGCTTGCAGCAACCTGCTCTAGTGGAAGGTGTCCCTGCCCGGGGCAGGGGTTGGGGCTGGCGGAGCTTTAAGGTCCCTTCCAGCACAAACCATTCTATGATTTACCCTTCATTTAAATCTGTCCCTCAGGCAGTAAAAGGGTGCACAGAAACAAACTGGCTGCTGTTAGTGCAGAAGATCAGGTACAAAAGGACATTAAAGGAGAAAAATGGATTCAGAATCAGCCCAGGGAAGAGCCCTTGATGTCTTTCTTGCTGCTTTTGCTGTTGGTTAGTCGCTGCAAGGTAGGAACAAGGGGTCAGGACACCGCTGTGCCCAGAGCGTGCTGCAGGATGCTGGGTAGAGCTCAGCAGTGTGTGTGCAAATCCCAGTCGTGTTCCTGGCAGACAACTCACATGGAGAGATGGAGCAGGCGACTGCTTCCAGGGGAGGAAGCCCCGGAGCCAGGCCTGGTGCCAGGAGGTGCTGAAGGCAGCTTGGAGAGGAGCCCGGCACACGGCTTCAGTGCTGGCCTGTGACACCACCACAGCACCAGAGCTTGATGGGGGCACTGCAAACACTCCTGGTCCTGCAGCCACAGAGGAGACTTGGTGCTTCTGTCTTGTAGGATGTGGCTGAGATGATGTCCCTCTGATCTGTCCTTCTACTCTGGCGAGAACCCACTTGCAGCACTGGGTGCAGTTCTGGGGTCCTCAACATTAGGAGGACATGGAGCTGTTGGAGCAAGTCCAGAGGAGGCCACGAGGACGATCAGGGGCTGGAGCAGCTCCCGTATGGAGACAGGCTGAGAACATTGGGGCTGTT
>NW_009940909.1:0-1734 GCF_000696875.1 Nestor notabilis | reverse complement strand
CTGGAGTGGAAGGTGCCGCTGCCCGAGGCAGGGGTTGGAGCTGGAGGAGCTTTAAGGTCCCTTCCAACACAAACCAGGCTGGGGTTCTGTGATGAGCAGCCTTTCCATATATTAAAGTAATTTAAAAGAGGACACTCTGCTCCCCACCTGAGCCACCATGGCGAGATTTTGGCTGCATGATGAAGCTTCACCAAGTTCTTCACCAGCCCTTTGTGTCCTCGTAGAATCACAGAGTCAGCCAGGTTGGAAAAGCCCTTCAAACTCATCCAGCCCAACCATTCCCAGCCCTGCCAAGGCCACCACTAACCCCTGGCACTGAGGCCTCGGCTCCACGGGCTGTGAACACTTGCAGGGACGGTGACTCCAGCCCTGCCCTGGGCAGCCTGTTCCAATGCCTGAGCACCCTCTGGGCAAGGAATTGTTCCTCAGCTCCAGTCTAACCACAGGGGACGCAGCCATATGATCAAATTAAGACCTCTTAAGCTCTGTGGTGTTTAATCCACATTTAGGTCCTGTAAGCAGCTTTGCCATGACCGCTGTGTATGTGCTCCTGCCTCAGTTCTCTCCCCATCGCTGGAAAGTGGATCCGTGGGGTGTTAAGAGTGCAGATGGGAAATTCCTGCCTGGCTTCAGGAAGTGGTGGGTGGTGGAGACCAGGTAGAGGTGAGGATTTAAAGAACAACCTTAAATGCAATTAAAAAAGCTCAAATCTTCTCAAAATGGTTGGTGTCATGTTGGGGTTTTGCTGTAGACGTGGGGATTCGCTGCATGGAATGTGATCCTGAGTGAGAGGAAAACTGCTTTGGGGTGAAAAGGGGGAAATGAGAGAGGAGCCATGTGTGGGAAATAAAAATACATGAAATCCTGTGTGTGTGCCCCTCACATGTGCGTGCACACATAGCACATGTATGTGCCCTTTACACATGGGCAGATGCATGTCCATAGAACCCCAGCCTGGTTCGTGTTGGAAGGGACCTTAAAGCTCCTCCAGCTCCAGCCCCTGCCCCGGGCAGGGACACCTTCCACTAGAGCAGGTTGCTCCAAGCCCCTGTGTCCAACCTGGCCTTGAACACTGCCAGGGATGGGGCAGCCACAGCTTCTCTGGGCAAAGGAACCTCATTGCACAGCTGTAAACGTGTGCGTTGCACACAAGCTCGTGCCCATTGCACCAACACATACATACACCCACTGCATGCACAGGTACCCGTTGCACACGTGCAGCCATGCACCAACACCCCCCCCGCTGCATGCTCAGAGGCTGTCACTGCACACCCCGTGCACACACGTGCCCTTTGCACACACAGCACATGAGCCTCCTTTTCCTTTTCTTTCTCTTACCTTCCTCTTTCCTTCCCTTTCCTTCCTCTTCCTTTCTCTTCCCTTTCCCTTCCATTGAGGACTTCCCAGCAGTGTGCTCAGGGCCTGCCTGTTGATTTCTCTTCCTTTTCCTTTCCCTTCCATTTCCCTTCCCTTTACTTTTCCTTCATTTCCATTTCCATTACACTGAGCACTCCCCAGCAGTTCTCAGGGAGTGTTTGTTGTTTTCCCTTCCTTTTTCCTTCCCATTCCCTTCCTTTCCATTCTTTCCCTTCCTTTTCCCTTTCCCATTCCCTTCCTTTCCATTCTTTCCCTTCCATTTCCCTTTCCCTTCCTTCTCCCTTTCCCTTCCTTTTCCATTCCATTGAGGACTCCCCAGCGGTTCTTGGGGAGTGCTTGTTGTGTTGTTTTCTTTTC
>NW_009940908.1:9578-12726 GCF_000696875.1 Nestor notabilis | reverse complement strand
CCCGGGGGCTAAAGGACACGGCTCAGGTCACGGCTCGATGTCCCCAACCGAGCGCCTCGGCTGCTCCTGCTTGTCTGGGTGAGTCGCTTATATCCCGACCAGGAGGAGGAGCTGCGAGGAGGAGAAGGGAGGAGTTACGCGGGGCCGGGCTGGGAACAACCCACTTGCATCAGTCAAGGCTGTTGCTCGGTGAAAGCCGGGAAAAGCATCCTTGGGAATAGGGGCTCTGGGCTGAACCCATTGGAAACACCCCTTTCCCGTCCCCCCTTTTCCCACCTTTCAGCTTTGGAAGGGACAAAGTGCTCCAAGCCTCGGGGGGGCTGCACCAGCCACCCCCAGGACATCACTGCCCCGCACTCTGGGGTAGGTGGCATCTCCAGCTGGCCCCAAGCACAGGACCCTGGAGTACCCCAAGATCTGGGGTCTGGGTATCCAGGTATGGAATGCCAGGTCACCCATTGCCCAGGGTGCCCCCGAACCCCAAATCATCACAGACATAGAGCCCTGGGACACCCGGGGACACCCCATTGCACTGGCTTTGCCCAGTTCTCTCAGCACCAGTTGCTCCCATTGCTCCCAGTTTCCTTGTGCCCAGTTTAACCCTTTCTTCCCATTTCTCATCCCAGATGTGCCCAGTTTGGAACTCCCCCAGTTCTGAGCACCAGCAGAGTCCAGTTCCCATTCTCCCCCCACCCATTCCCAGCCCCAGCAGTTCCCATTCTCCCCCCACCCATTCCCGGCCCCAGCAGTTCCCATTCTCCCACCACCATTCCCAGCCCCACCAGTGCTCAGCCATTCTCCCACTATCTTCAGTTCCTACAGGGGTGGTTCCCAGTCTTCCCAGCTTGGTCCAGTCTGCTCTGCCTCTCTCCGAGCCTCAGCAGCTCCTGACTTCCAGATCTGTTTCCTGGTACCCCCAGTGCTACTGGGGGGGAGGTTTGTCCCCTCCTCAGGCTTCATTGGCACTACAAAGCCAATCCCTCCTGCACAGGAGAGGGAAAACTGGGAATGGCAATGGGAAAGGAGAAGCAGCCCCCCAGCAGTGCGGGTGGCTGTGGGGGCTTCAGCTTCCTCCTTTATAGGTTCCTGCTTGTGGTGCTGGGATCCGCAGCGAGGAAAGCTGGAATGGGAGCTGTATCCCACGGCTGGGAGCACTGGCGGGAGCCTGGGCACCCCCGATCCGTGGCCATCCCGGCCCGTCCTGCGGCTGAGCTCCATTCCCTTCGCAGTGCGCTCCAGCAGGAAAGCCGCGGGCAGGCTGGGAATGACTCACCCAGCAACCAGAGCAACAGAGGCAAACACATGGGGCACACGCAGAGGGACACGCGTGTGGGTGCATGCGCGCTCCGGGAATGATTAATCCCGGCTCCATGAGTCACTGTCACTGGAGCAGGAGCGGGGTGGGGACAGGGAAGGCAGCAGCAGCCAACTTTGGGGAAGCAACAGCCGGATGCCGGGAAGCAGCTACCGCGCTCCCTTGCTCAGCGCTTGTCCTCTGCGTTTGCAGCTCTATTCCCCTTCCCACCCTCCTGCTGCTCCCCATGTCCCCCACTCACGTATCCCCTTCCCTTGGCTGCACTACAGCCCTGGGGATCCCCATGCGTGGCCCTGGGGACATGAGGGACGGTGACGGTGTCCCAAGGACAAGGACAACGGGGTTAAAGCTGCTTTCACTTCGCATGGGAACTGCAGCCAGGGCAAAGGCACAGGGATGAGCTTGGGCAATAGCTAAAAATCCCAGCTAAGGGTCATGGGTGCAGCAGGGCCCATATCCTGGCTCCTGGCCCTTGGTCCCATCTTTCACTGCCCATTTGAAGGCTTCTCCTGGGCTGGGGGCAGCAGGACAACAAGGGGGACTTGGGGGGCTCTTGTCACCCTCCTTGGTGGGGGTGACAGACCCGGGTTGGCGCCCTGCCCCCATTGCACTGGTTGCTGTGTGCACGGGTGGTGATGTCCTTCTCCTGCTCCGTTGTCCCAACCAGCCCCAAAGGACACCCTCAGCCCTGCCTTGGACCAGGGCAGGATGATCCCAACACGACACAGCCATGGGTCCAGCTGGCTCGTGATGGCAAAGAGGTTCTTGTCCCTTGTGCAAGGCAGGAGGGGTTTAATTCAGAGCAGATGAGCCGCGTGATGAGGCTCCGCTCAGCACCTCCCATCCCTGCCACAGCCAGGCCAGGATCTGTGCCCAGAACTGGGAATTCCTGTGGTTTCCACGAGCTGGAGCAGTGTGTGCACGAGGAGTGATGCACAGGGCATGGTGAGGGGCGATGGAGGGTTGGATGAGGAGGCTGCGTGGCTCCAGCACAGGCTCTATCTCCCCCAGCGGGACTCAGAAGGCAGAAATCAGCCTCATCCCTGGAATTCCAACCTTCTTCCAGCCTCCAACACTCCTTGGCCAGCAAAAGAAGCCTGGAGCCATGGAGTGCTGCTCTGCGGGTTTGGGGTGCTGACAGGAGCTGCAGCTCCAGGGCTGCTCCAGCATGGAGAGCCATGGGATGGGGATGTGCCAGCGGTGGGAACCCTATGGAATGGGGCTCTTCCCAAGGATCCCTGGGGGTCCCTTGCTGGCCTGTGCTCCCCTCGCCCCTCAGCATCATTCCTCCAGCTCTTTCCAAAGCAGACACGGCCCATTTCCAAGTGGGAATTTGCTCTTTCCAACCCTCTTTTCTGGCCAACAAGACATGAAAGCATTAACCCTGCATCCCTGCCCACCCCGCTACCAGCCGAGAAGATCCTAACATCCAAGTTTCTTCCCATCAGATCCCAGACAGATGAAAATCACGGGGTTGTCTGTACCCGGGGGTCCCCCTCCCTTATCTAGGGCAGTAAGTGACATGCCCAAGGATGAAGAGATGCAGTGGTAGAGGCAGGGATGGGACCTGGATCCCCCCATCCAGCATCCCAATGCATGGTGCTGACCTGCAAGGCCCTGTGCTGGGCTTCCAGTTCCCTCCCTCACCCCCCCCCAATCTGTGCACATAAGGGGGTTGGTGTGTACGTGTAGAGGAGCTTTAATTAGCTAATACTCTCTAATAGGCTCTAATTGCCTTGTTATAAGAGGTAATTACAGCGATACATCAATTAGAGCTGGAAAATTAATAGATTTACCAGTTGCATTTGTGGTGAGGGCTGGAACTTGCAGTGA
>NW_009940908.1:8795-9552 GCF_000696875.1 Nestor notabilis | reverse complement strand
GCGAATGGCGCTAATCCTGCTCGAGCATCCTGGGGTCCACGAGCACCCCCAGCCCTGCTGGGCTCAGCAGCCAAGGGGTTAAAGCAGAGCGGGTGGACACCCAGAAGTGAGGATGGGGTCCATGGGGCAGGTCCCTCTGTGTCCCTCTGGGATGCTGGAATGAGGCACCTCTGCCAGGGATGGGGCAGCAGAAGCAGGAGCACCCCTGAGGCGCTGGGACACATCCATCCACCTGGAATATCCCATTTCACTGCAAGGAGCAAGCTTCTGAGAGGGGAACCCTGAGCAGGGCAGTTTCCTGCTCCCCGCAACCCCCCGTTGGGGTCACACTCATCTTTTAATGCCCATTTTCTCCCATGCAGGAGCTTGGCACACACAGGAAAAGCAAATACAATGGGCTGGCACCAGCCCAGGACACGGTGGGGCAAAGGCTGGAGCCTCCTACACATGGATCAGCCTGGAATATGCCCCCTTAACTGCCACCCTGGGCATGGCACCCCCGGCTCACCCCATCCATGTGGGAAGGGGCTCAAAGGACTCAAACCCCTTTGTGCTTTGCCTGGCGGGGGATGGATGGAGCTTTGGACAAGGGATGGAGGGACAGGACAAGGGGAATGGCTTGAACCTGCCAGAGGGGAGATTGAGATGGGATCTCGGAAGAAGCTCTTCCCTGTGAGGGTGCTGAGGCGCTGGCACAGGGTGCCCAGAGAAGCTGTGGCTGGCCCCTCCCCGGCAGGGTTCCAGGACCGGGTGGGGA
>NW_009940908.1:0-8783 GCF_000696875.1 Nestor notabilis | reverse complement strand
GAGGGGAGGGTGCCCCTGCCTGTGGCAGCGGTTGGAGCTGGAGGAGCTTTAAGGTCCATTCCCACCCAAACCCGGCTGTGATTCATTCCGTGATTCATTCTGTCCCTGGCTGCTCTCAGTGTTTGTGCTATAAAAAGGTCTATAACAGCCCTGGCTCTTCCAGCACTGCAGGCAGGACTGGGCACAGGGCTGGGGGCTCCATCCTGACCCCATTCCACAGCTAAAGTTGGGATAATCCCTTGGTATCACCTCTTGCAGGCAGGGATGTGCTTTGGGAGGTGTGGGCTGCGCCAGCTCTCCCTGGCATGGAAAACACCGGAGGCTCCAATCCCTGGCAGGGTTTCAGCCAGCGCCGTGGGCAGGATGTGGATCTGCCACCCCTCATCCCAAGGCCAGCACAATCCCAGCTCCCCAGCTTCCTCGCAGGGCACTGGAGCTGCCAAGGGGGATGTTTGTGCAGGATGGAGCTGGAGAGCAGCCAGGCCATTGCCGGTGCTCAGCATTCCCGGGCTGCCACGCTGGAAGCCTGCAGGAAAGGTGGGCAGAAGCTCCAGGGCTCCCCATGGCCCTGCTGAGCTTCCAGCACCCTCCAGCCCAGCCCCAGCCCTCAGGGCACCTCTCCTTCATCCGCAGGGAAGCCCCTGTGGGCCCAAGGAATTGCAAGCAGGAGCTGCTCAAATGTGTCGTGGTTGGATGCTCCGGTTGGATGCTCCCAAGTCTCTTGCTGGGAGGCTTTTAGGATCCCACAAGACAAATCTCTCCAGGGGTGTTTCAGGATGGACTAATCCTGGCCTTTTCCCCACGTGTCATCCATGTGCACAACGTCCAGCCCAGCATCTTTGCTCCTGCTCTGCAGGATGAAACCCACCTTGTGCCGAAGGGCAGCGTCTGGCATCGCCCGCTCCTGCCGGCAGCCCTGGGGATGGACGGGAGCAGGGATGTGGCCAGGGACAAGGTGCACGGTGCCGGGACACACACCCAGAGCCACACACCCTCTGTGCAAATACCCACATCCCTTTGTGCTGCCTTTAAAAGGCAAAACCAGGAAAGGCCAGGGATGGGTGGAATGTACCGGCCTCAGCGCTCCTGGCATCCCCAGTGCGCATGGGACAGGGAGGACCGCTCCGTGTATCCCAAAGCATCCCACATCCCCGGCAGTGCCAGCATCTTGCACCCAGAGAAGGCTCCTTCTGTGCTTCTTGGCAGCACCCCTGGAGAAGGGATCATGTCTCCAGAGGCCGCATCCATGGACACCGAGGAGCGGAGGCAACTTCAGTGTGGCCAAGCACCACTGAGAAAGTCAGCGAGAGGGATCTGAAGGGGCTAAACCAGCATTGACGGCGCTTTAGCTCCTGGTCTCGAGGCCTGACTCACACTTCCCATGCACTTGGCGTGTCGAGCATCCCATGGGCTCATCGGAGCAGCCAGCTCCTCAGTGCTGGGGAGGGAAGTGCCTTCAGCAGCAGGAGGGGACATAGCACCCAGGGGGATGCTTTAAGCTCCCTTCATCCCAATCCAGTCTGGGATTCCATGGGGAGGAAGCTCTGTGTTTCCAGGGAAGGGATTGGAACCCCCTAGAGTGCCTGTGATATGGTTTGGAAGGGGAGCTGTGTGCTGGCTAAAGCCAGGCAGAGGTTCTCGGTGCTGCTCATCGCTGGGTACGTGTGTGGAGGAGCAATGGGAGTTTTCCTGCTGGGATTTGGGCATAAAAGGCAGCAGAAGCTGGAAATGAACAGAGGAACATCAAAGGGGAACGGATGCAATGTGCCTTGTGCCGGGTCTGGCTGAGGAGGGAGTGTCCAGCGGGTCTTCCCGTGCTCACTGTGCTCGCAGCCGTGGCGTGACGGAGCCCAGGGCTGTTTGTTTGCCTGTTGCCAAGTGCTGGGGTTGGGCTTTGCAAACCCTGTGGTTCCGCTGCCGTTTCCAACCCACAGACAGGGTTTGGGATGGGGAACCCTGCGAGGGTTGGGCTGCGCTGGGCAGGATGGAGCTGGTGGTACCAGGAATGGGGTCTGTGCCGGCACCAGTGGAGACCCCAACTGTGCACAGAGCCAAAAGGATGGAAACTGATGCGCCAAGAGCCAGAACCACTGCACAAGACAGGCACTGGGAATAACTCATGGACACCCAGGAAATCCCCCTGACTCCAACAACAAAGGCAGAGCCCTCCCGTTCCTGCTGGAGATGAGTCTCTCCTTCCAGTTGCCCCCACTTCTCTGTGCAAAGCTTGACACCCTTAGATGTCCCCTGCCTGGTCCGCAGTGCTCTGCCCACCCCATAGAGCATCCCCTGCGCCTCGCAGCTCATCCATCCACGATGCACAGGTCCCTGCCTCAGTGTCTGTGTTTGGGGTAAGTGCCTTCTTCCAGCCCTTTCCCACCTCAGCTCTTCACCTGGGTGAGCTTTAAGCTCCCTCCCAACCCATCCCATGCTGTGATTCTACCATGATTAAAGGTTATACAGCATCATTCCCAGCACCCAGGCTCTGAGCAATCCCACGGCTGTGCCGGCTGCATCCCGGCTCCCTTCCCCTCGGCAGCCGTCCCCGTGGGCTCTGCATTGGCAAAGACACGGCACAAGAGCGCCTCTTGCCGTGCCCAGCAAGGTCACAGAGGGGGACCTGAGTCCCAGCGGCGCTGGGATGCTCCTTCCCAGCCACACAAGGCTCCGCTCGGCGCATCCCGGTTTCCCAGGCAGGAAGAGGAGCGAGCGGCAGCGCCACCTCGTGTCCGCCGTGCGCAGTGCAGAGGAGGCGAGGCCGCTCCTGGGACAGCGCAGCCCATGGATGCTCCAGTCCCTGTTTCCAGGGATCTCGAGTGGGGTGAGCTCCACCCCCGTAGCCCCCCACTCAAGAGACCCCCCTGCACCACACAGGGCACAGATACAGCTTCATTTCCACACGCTGAGAGCCTGCCTCTCATTAGACCAGCAGAGCCCGGTAAGAAACGGTGCTGAACCCTCAGACTGGGCCGGCGTCCTACCAAGGGATGCAAAGGGATGAGGGGAGGAGTCGTCCCTCCCCAGGGGTTGCCTTTGCGTGTCCCTGTGCACCCAGCGTGGGTCTGGGTGGTGGGGCCAAACAACCATGCCCTGATGCCGGCTGATGCATTGTGCCACCAGGCAGGAAAGCCAAGTCCATCCTCTCCAAGGCAAAGGCAGGGCAGGATTTGAGGCAGGAGCAGTGGAAAATCCAGCATCAGCATCGCTGCTCTGGGTGCTGCTCCCTCCCCTGGCCCTGTGGCATGTTCCAGGGGTGGGATGACACTGCCCTGGGCCGCCTTCTTGCCTCCAAGATGCTGAAGCCGAGGAGTGGGAAGCTTCAGCCATCCCGGGATGCTTCTCTCGGACATTTCAGCCGAGCATAGGCTGCCTGCAGCTCCAGCTTGGATCGACACCCGGTGCCCTTTGCTGCCTGCAGAGGACCCAGCCCCTCGGCAGTGATCCCAAGCCCCCTGCTTTGCTATTAAATCAAATCCATCTGGCCTCCACCACGGAGCGTTGTTATCCGAGATCCCTCTCGGAGCGGAGCTGGGATTAGCTGCCGGGCAGGGGGGATTCTCCCTCCCTCCTTCCTTCTTTCCCAGCCCCTCCTGCCTCTCTTTTGTGTTCCTCCACTCGGGCTCCTCAGGCAGCTCTTGTGCAGCCTGGAGCTGCAGGCCTGCCCCCATGGGAACCATTGTGGCATCACCCTCCCCATGGGTCCTGGCTGCACATCCCTGAGTTACCCATGTGTGGGGCAGCTCCAGCCCCACCTCCCCTGGGACACCCAGGGCTGAGCAGGGTGATCCCAGCCCCAGGGAGCCCATGATCCCATGGGAATGGAGGCTGGTGCCGGGGTGAATCGGGGCAATGTGGGATGTGCTGCCACTGAACAAGTGGTTGTCAGCGTTGCTGCTTCCCCTTAAGGCTGCAGCTTCCAGAGCACCGCTGAGGAGTCGCTGGGTTGAGCAACTGCCTCTGACTGTGACCTCCATGAAGACAGATGATTTCATAGAGCCACAGATTGGGTTGGGTTGAAGGGACCTTAAAGCTCCTCCAGTTCTAACCCCTGCCCCGGGCAGGGACACCTTCCACTAGAGCAGGTTGCTCCAAGCCCCTGTGTCCAACCTGGCCTTGAGCACTGCCAGGGATGGGGCAGCCACAGCTTCTCCATCCAACCCATTCCAGTTCCCCACCACCGTCACAGGGAAGAACTTCTGCCTTATCTCCAACCTAAATCTCCCCTGTTTCAGTCTGAACCCATCACCCCTTGTCTGGGCCCTCCAGTCCCTGATGAAGGTCCCTCTCCAGCATCCTTGTAGCCCCCTTCAGACACTGGAAGCTGCTCTGAGGTCTTCCCAGTGCTGTCACCTTCTCTGCTGGTACCAGTGCACACAGGGCTCTCAGCACAGCATCAGTGGAGCCCCAGCTCCATCCCAGGCCACTGTGTCCTATGGTGGGCTGCAGCCCGTCTGGAGGCAGCAGGGACGTGTCCACTTGATGTGCCTGAAAAGCAGCTCCCATCTCCCCGTTGCTATGGCAACCCTTCTTTTAAAGCAAATGAATAATAATAATTAACAGGATCTATTAAATAATAGTAATAAAGGCGTTAGCAATGACTTGCAATTGGTCAAGAACTCTTAATAACACATGCCCACGACCTGCTCCCAAACTCAGGAACTGGGGGCAGCAGCTCGAATCCAAAGGGAAGTGCTGGGTGAGGGTGAGTGCACTCTGCATTCCGAGCCCTAAAGGCAGGAGCTTAGTGGGATTCAGGGAGGGATCAGACATTTATCTGGATAACGAGGATGTCTAGACTGATAAGAAGAAGGGTTCAAGTGGCTCAGGGCCTGATTCTGCTTCACCGTGTGCTTTGGGCAGCCTGGCACACTCCGGTGCCCACAGGAGCAAAGCTGAGATGGGTCGAGGCCATGTGCAGAGAAGCTGTGGCTGCCCCATCCCTGGCACTGTGTGTTGGTCTGAACCTGTTGACCAGCCTCAACCAAGGTTGAGGAGTCGAACTCCATGAGGTTCCCACCTCTCCAGCCTGTCTGGGTCCCTCTGGATCCCACCCCTGGGCTTGCACAAGCAGCTTTAAAGCTGCAGAACGTGCTATTTGGACCTTTTCCCAAGCATTCCCAGTGTCCGGGCCATGCAGGATGCCAGAGCAGTGTTAAGAGCAAGGAGGTGTGTGGCAGCGATTGCACCTGCATGGCTCAGCCTCCATCCCACCCCGTGCTGCAGCTTCCACCACGAGACTAAAATTAGTAGCAGCAGGAAGAGCTCTGGAGTATGATGGGATGATTAAAGCATCCCTGGGAAGGAGGCATCACGTGCGACGCGATGACTTTCCTCATCTCTGGCACAACGTGTTGTGGAATACAGCAGGGAAAGGGAAGGGAGGGAGAAAGGTGCTCAGAACTGAAGGTGTCCCTGCCCGGGGCAGGGGTTGGAACTGGAGGAGCTTTAAGGTCCCTTTGACCCAACCCAGGCTGGGATTCCATGGTTCCATGAAAAGCCATATGGCAGCCTGGATGTTCTGTACATTGAAATCAGGAATTCTCTGCTTGCAGAAGATGAGATTTCAACAGGGAGTAAAAGTATTCCTTGGAAAACAAACTCCATGTATAAGCAGCAGGAGGAAGGGAAGAGTGTGGCCCTGGAACTGAACCCCCCTTTGGATCCCAGACCTAAAATCACACAAATTTCAAGCTGAAGGACTTTCTTTCACAACCTTAGGGCAGTTTTTCCCCAAACCCTCCACACTCACAGGCACAACCCCCTCCCCAACAGCCCAGCACCACACCAGCTTGTCCCCATGGCTTAACGCTCCATCTGCAGGCAATATGCTGAGCTCTTAACCAAATTGAGGGGGTTTTAAATCTGCTCTCCTGGGCCTGATCCCATGGATCTGGATTCCCCAAAACCAATGGACTTCAAGGAGCTTTGGCCCAAAGCTTTGTGGTAATTTACTTATCTCATAGAAGAGCTTAATGAACAAATGTTTGCAAAGCACTTGAGGATCCTGCATGGGCAGCAAGATACCTCCTGCTACCGGTCCTGTCTACAGAGCAAAGAGATTTACAATCGAGGCCCAGCGAATGTGTTGTAGGGACGGTTGCCTTTAGAGGGTTTGGGATGCTCCTGTTGCTCATGTGGCAGAGCAGCGGTTGGAGTGAGCTGCCCTGGGATGCGGAGGTGACATCCAGAGCTCTTGGTCCCATCTTGTGGGAAAGGAAAAGGAAGAAAAGGCTAAAAAAAGGGTGTCCTGGTCACAAGCAGCATTTTTGCCTCCTTGCTGCCCTCTTGGCTTCTCACAGCAGCCAGAGGGAATCCAACTGCCCCATCCCTGGCAGTGTTTAAGGTCAGGTCGGACACAGGGGCTTGGAGCAACCTGCTCTAGTGGAAGGTGTCCCTGCTTTAAGATCCTTTCCAGCACAAAGCAGGCTGGGATCCTGTGATTCTCTGACTCTGTGATGAAATGGGGATGCTCACCCAGCACTAAAGCTTTCCTAAGCAGAGCTGTCTTACAGCTACCTCGGGTGCTTCCATGGGAGGAGGGATGCAGCCCTGGGAAGTGCCCAACTTTGCTTTGCGTCGATGACACAAATGACCCTAGAAAGTCTCTTTGCTCTTGATGGTGAATGTGAGTTAGTGCTTAGCCTAAGGACAGTCGGGGCAGCTTTAGGGCTTTCCCTTGCCCGGACACCCCTCTCCTGGCTCTGGCATCGGGCACAGTTTGCAGTTTCTCCCTTTCCTTTGATCCTTCTGCAAGCTCTTGCCTAGGAAAGGGGTGAGGAGCACGTGATGCTGCTACATGATCCCAACCTCTCCTCTTGGCAGAGCTTCCGGCGTCCCTGGTTTTAATTAATCCCTTTTTTTTCCCCTCTTTTCCCTCAGTCATTCAGGGCTGTGGATTTCCAACCAGTTGGAAACAGCAACTTTTCAACTCACAACGCTGTGTTTGTGCCAAAAGCTTGGTCAGGGCTGGTTGCAGAGGGGACGTAGCTGCGCACAGTCTCCCCCCGCAACCAAACTACCCGGGCTCACAATCCAACAACACTGCCTGGAACCAGAAAAGAACCTTTTCCACCCACATCCAGGGAGCTGCAAACATTCCAGTCCCGTGAGAGGAGCCCCAGTGGTCGATTCCAGCTCATCAAGGCGATCCAAGCCACCTGCAGTGCTAACTTTAACCTGAATTACCAGGGAAATAGAGCTTCCCCACAGGGCAACAATGCCAGACGGGAGGGAAGATCATTCCTAAGCAGTTGTAGCACCATGAGGAGGATCAAAGTCTTGGTTGGAGCCCAGCTACACCCCCAAAACAAAGTATGAAGCGAGACACATCGCTATCGGGGACCCATCAGGATTAGTCATTGCCCCTGCTGCCAACTCTTGCCATTTTCCTCGGAGCATTCCTGTTTGCCTGAAATTCCCAGCTCCATGACTCATGTGGATATGGGAATTCTCAGGTTGAAAGGTTTCTAGACCTTGTGGCTGTGCAGGGAAGGGAAGTGATGGAGCCCCAGTGAGATCCGACAGCCCCGGGAGGAGGTGAACGGACACAAACCCCAACACAAACCTTTCAGTTGATTTGATGGGTTTGGGGCCTGTTTGAGAGCTTGGAGCTGGAGCTCTTGTTTTGCCCTTTCTTTTTCCTTTCACTTTATGGTTCCCAGAAGTGCTTCCAAAAGCTCCAGGACACAACTGACAATGGAGCTTGGAAGCAGAAGCTTCTCCCCACAATGGTCCCTCCAGAGCATCCTTATTGGCTGCAAAGGATGAGCCCAAACTGGGACAGATGAGAATGTTGGTCTATAATTCACAGGACAAAACACGAGGGTTTCCCAACAACACCACTACACGTGTGCATGCGTGTTCCTGCACACGGATGCACACAGGAACACACCTGCACATAGATATGTGTTAGATGAGCTTTAAGGTCCCTTCCAACCCAAACCATTCTACGACTCCATGATTGCGCAAGCACATGCCTGGAACACACAAGCTTCCATGGATACACATCATCTGTTTACATGGTTTTAAGCGTGTGTGAGAGGCAGCACATGTGTGAACACCCGCATGTATTGAACACACCTGGATTTGCCCATGCAGCCTCCATGTGTGTCTGTACGCACAGAGCCATGATCCATCACAATCCGGACACCGCCTTGGATGAAGGAAAACAGCCCAAAGTGCCGGACTTCCACGAGCCCCATCCCCACACAGGGGTTAAAAGAACAAATACACGAGTCGTTCAAGCCACTGTCTTCCAACATGACCAGAACCAGCAGCGTGAGGTGGGTCGCTCTGTTCTTAGCCCAGCTTTTCCCTTTCTTTCCTTACCCAAAAGTCACAGCACAAACACCAACCCCCCCCCATCAGCAGCTCTTTTTCCCCCCCCCGCGGCCCCCCCCCCCCGGGGCCCCTGCCACCCCCAGCCCCAGCAGTGTCCCAGCATCGCCCCGACTTGGCTGCCAAACCAACAGGAAAGCAGAATTCCCATTCCCAAAGTGCCTGGGCAAAGTTGCAGGGAAAGCTATAGCAACACCTTACCGTCTGAGTCAGTGGATGAGACATTTCCTTGTGCTGGGTGCCCCATCTGCTTAGTTCATCTGCAAGCTGAGATTCTTCTGCTTGTAGACCCAGAAAGGGGAGGGAGGGTGGGGGGAAAAAGAGAGAGGAACCTTTGCTGCAGGGATCTGCGAGCCAGAGAGAGGGAATCGTAGGGAATAGAGGGGGGTGACAAGGCATCAGTGGCACCCCCTTCCCAGGCAGCGCCGCAGCCGTGGCCTCTGCCC
>NW_009940907.1:0-7806 GCF_000696875.1 Nestor notabilis | reverse complement strand
TGTTGCGTGCCCTTCCCACCGTCCTGAGGATCTCAAACTCTACCATCTCATGGTCGCTACAGCCAAGGCTGCCCTGGAATGTCACATTCCCAACCAGCCCCTCCCTGTTGGTGAGCACAAGGTCAAGCATGGCACCTCTCCTTGTTGGTTCCTCTACTACTTGCAAGAGGAAGTTGTCTTCCACACAATTGAGGAACCTCCTGTATTGCTTGTGCCAGGCCATCCCATCCCTCCAGCAGATACCTGGATGGTTGAAATCCCTCATGAGGACAAGGGCCTGCGAGCATGAAGCTGCTCCTATCTGTCTGTAGAGCGCTTTATCCACAGAGTCCTCCTGATCAGGTGGCCTGTAGCAGGTGCCCACAGTAATGTCCCCCTTCACTGTTCTCCCTTTGACCCTGACTCACAAGCTCTCTGTTGGCTCATCAGCTGTCCCCAGATAGAGTTCCATACACTCCAGCCTATCACTGACATAAATAGCTGCTCTCCCTCCCCATCACACCAACTCATCTCCCCAAGATGCCAACTATGCTCCAGAGGAATTTAGTTTATCTAACTAATAACTCAAGTTACTGGATGGGAGAGTTCTACTTGTATGTAGCCAAATGTACTATAGAAAAAAAACCAAAAATTCATCTTAAAAACCTGTCAGTTTTCACAGCCAACCTCTAACTTCAAAAATAGAATATACACTTACAAATGCCAAAACTAAAACTGTATGTATGCATGCACGCATGTCTATGTATGCATCATAAAGTTGAACTTGGTTTTTTTTCCCCACTTTTATAAACCCAAAACTCAAATTTAATCTAGGGGTCAAAAATTATTAGTCTACACATTATCTTGAAATGCTCAAAACACTGACTTCCCTTTCAACTGACTCAGTTGCTGCTCTGTTTCTAGTAGATAAGTAGTGTGGTAATTCAGCTGCTGAGATTCTTCCTTACCAAGCCAAAGATCTGGTCTATTTCCTAACAATAATTTCCATAAGTGCCAGGAAGATTACTTGCTAACATGTCTTTCTGCAACATTTTCACCAAGCTTTAGAATACCTTGCATTTTACTGAGGAGGAAAAATAAAAAAGAAATTATACACTTCCCTATACAACATTAAAGGCTCACCCAGATGTAACAGTGCTAGATACTGGACAATAACATACAGTAAAGTGGCAGAAAATTACCATCCTCGGGTTTGGTCAATGCCTTCAGCAATGAAGTCAGCAGGGAAAGCATCTTCAAGTTCTTTTTTGTTTTCAAATGGATAATGAACTTGTGCATAAGGCATGCTTCCACTCTCAAACCAGCAATCAAAAACTTCAGGGACCCGGTGCAGTAAGCCCTTGCCACAGTGTGATGGGATTGTTAGGTGATCAATACTATAAGAAAGAAAAAGATTGACAAATTTTAAACAAAAACAAGCATTAGCATAAAAAGTTAACATAATGCCTGAGCATATAGATATGACAGGAGTTCTGCTTTTAATTTTAATGATTATTCTGAAAGGCCAGCATTTCCTTTGACAATTTCTGCAATTTAAAGTTATTTTAGAGGCTTTAATTTTTTGTATTAACAGTGTCCAAGACAGAAGAAAGGAAAATTTGTACATGTTCATCACAAGTCTTCTTATTGCTTGTCTGTCTTCTCTAAATCTGTTTCCCAGGGTTTGGGAAAGAAAGCCAGTATTTTTTATGTCTCTTCAGCTATTTTTAATAACTAGTTAACAGTCTCTGAGACCAACCTTTCCCGATGGAGGTCAGCGACTTTAACTCCAGACAGCTCTTCCAATTCTGCCACTGAACCAATACAAACTACCTGTAAGAAACACTCCAGAAATTTAGACAGTTATTCGCACACAGTAGCAGTTTTCTTTTTTTTTTTTACCATTAGACAGGAGACTTGCAGGACAGTTGGTATCTTCTAATGTAGCTGATACAGCTGAAAAGCCAACAAAAATTTTGTACAAGGTCCCCTTCTTCAATCTAACCAAGCAGCAAACTGATGCTAGAGACCACTGCCCTGATTTAATATAATTCATGTCAGAATAATTGGAGACTTCAAAGCAGCAGCATGTTGTCACGTATCAAAAAGGTGTTTTTTTTCTCCCCAAACACAATCACCTCTGAAAATTCAATAATCCTGACTTCTATACAGATAGGAGTTTCAGATCTCAGGTTTCTCTTCTGAAAGTAAGGTAAGCAGCTAAATTGCTCATAAATGAGTTAAGTGTTCTATCCCAGGTACACTAAACTGTTCATATCAATGGCATCTTATTTAACGTGAAAAGCAGTGTCACAGCTAACAAAGGCATTGTTAAGAAAGGTACAGACTTTTCTGGGGTTTATTGCATCAATAAAAATATCACAGTATCCAAAAAAAAGGTAAAAGGTTTCAGCAACAGATTTGCACTGATATCACGAAATGCTGATGAAACTAATTATCCTGACCAACTGCATGTAGAAGAGAAGGAGAAAAGCAAGGCTATCTTTGCTTTATGTTTTAATCAAGTTTAACCCTCCCAGAGCTCTTTGGCCCTCTCTCATCTGGCAGGATTCATGGGCCACAAGCTGCGGTCCCTGTCTGGGTTTTGGAGATCCAGTCCAACATGCTATTGTTCTCATTCCATTGAAAAAAATAGGTTTTGACAGATCTGACAGGGAAGGAGTTAAATGTACCAACATCAAGAAGCTGTAAGCAGGCTAGACATTTTTCATATAAGATAACTTTCTAAGCTGCTCTTGGGATACAATAAGTCAGAGTACTGCTCAGTTCCTACAGCTACTCTTAAATATATGCATATATATACAGACACAGAAATTGTGACTAACAAAAAGGTTTTGGTGTATTTAATTCCAAAAACTTGTCATGAATATAGAGAAGATGGAAACTCTGTCTGATCTGTTTTTTAAGCTACGATTTTCCTAGTCTGATTCAACTGCTGATGTGCATTACTAATCACCATCTTTTTTTTGATACAGTAGTTTTGAAATGTATTTTTCCCTTATGTATTTGCCTCATTTTTCTTTAAGAACTGAAGCATCACAGTGATTACAATAGTCAAGTACAAGTCTGCAGTTTGCACAGCAAACCACACCAGGGGATTGATCCCAGTTAAAAACAAGTCTTTATCAACAAACTGTTTTTAACACAGATCTGTTCTTCATTTACTGTGTGGCCACATAAGCTCAAGTAGCAGGCAGCAGGTACTTAGTTCATCACTGCTGGCAGAAGAAAAGGTTTTAATAGCAGCATGGGTAAGAAACAGCCTTGGATACACCGATCACTTCATCTGAGCTAACCTTAATATTTGAGCATACTTTCACACTGCGCTCTGGGTTAAAATCTGCCCATTAGTTGCTGCTTTTTGAATCAAGCATTATAATACTTAAGTAAAATTCTGAATACTGGATGCATCTGCAGAACTGCACCCAGCAGAACATATTCATAGAAGAAATAACCCCAAGTCCACATGAAGAATCCAGCAATCACCACAGGAACACAGATAGCACCATACTGAATAAGACTGCTGCTGTCCAAGTCAGAAGGATGGAGCTACTCTGCCCCAAGGGTAGCTCATTAGATACTCGAAGGCAAGAAAACAATACAGCCAGTAGATGTTAATCGACTCCAATCCCTCATTAGGCCACATCCACTCGTTTCTGCAGAGAACAAACTGGTTTATGCCCTCAAATTAAAGCTGTTGCTTTGGATACATTTTTTCAACACCAATGTCTACTTCAGTAGCCTGGCCCCTTCCCCTACAAGTCCCTTGTTCCTCCTCCATTTTTACTTTTTAGCCACATCAACTACGAAGCCAGGTATATCAACATTTAACACCAGACAGCAAAGACTGAGATAAATAGGCTTAGGACTGGGTGCTGTTCAATCCTGTTTCAGCATCACTGAGACCTAACGTGAAATCAGGAGGTCAATGTTAAATACTTCTAACAAAATGAACATTAGCACTGTATCTGGGATTATCCATGCAAATAGGAAAAATAAAGCCACCTAGCAGCATTTGTGGACCAAAGTGTTCCTGTGATATAGCTCCACAGTCCCTATTAAATAAAAATATTTGCTTTTATTGATTTGTCATTTCAGCTCTGTTTGTTTAGTACCTGTAATCAAAGAATAAAGAGTGTTCATATAATGCAAGAAGTCCATATAGCGCATCAGTACGTCAGCAAGACATTCTGGGATCTTTAGAAAGCATCTTCTGAATAGAAATTAGAAGAAATGACTGGAAAGGTCAGGTAGAAGTGGCATTCTTAACACAGCCTCAAAGCAGACCTGAAACTGACATATTTCACACTATAATTTGTATGCAAGTCCTATAACATAAGCCTATGTCCACTTCATCGACTTGAGTGCTACATTAAAAAAATTGTTATCTAATCCAAATTAAATGTGTTCCTCCACTGAGAAAATCATTTGTATTTGAGAGTTTAATATGATAAACTGACTGCAAAAATGTGGTAATAAACACAAGCTTTGAAATTTAACTTCCATTATGTGTCTCTACCTGATAATTATGCTAAAAGAAAACTGAAATAAAAGATAAAACTGTGGGAAACCAGATACTGATTTGTAATAAAATTCACTTTAATACCAATTAATTCACCTTCCTGTATATTAAATAAGGAACTGTTATTACTTCTCCAGGATTTAACATGCACAGCATAATTGCATGCGACAGTGCTCTTTTGAGAACAAGACATGAAGAGGCTCTGCATGGCACTAGGCTGCAGTAAAACTGAAGCCAGGAAATTCTGAGTGAATATTATTTCTATGTCAGAGCAGATGTCACTTAGGCCTTATGTTCCACATTGGTTCCATTAGTTTTCAAGTTATATCCCACATGCATAAAAAGAGAGTAAATATTAAAACCAACCCTAGCTTGAAATTTAGCATTGTCCAGAAGCCATACTGGACTACTGAAGCATGACATTCAGACTCTAGACTAAGAAATGTATAAATCTATGGATAAAAATAATAGACCTGTTGGTATTCCTGTCATTATTCAAACATCAAGCCCAGAGGAATATTTGCAGCTAATTTCAAAGGAAAGGTCAATCTTCCAAGCTAGACATCATACTGGTACTAAAAACAAACAAATCAAACCTAAAAACCCAAACAGATCTGTACACACAGGAATACAGACATGGGGAGACTGGATAGAAAATGAAACATTATTAGCGGCAAGGAATGGGATTCATGTAACCTTTACATGATCTTTCTCAGCTATAGAACGAAGTCTTGAAATACTTTAGCACAAAACTGAAAGCCTTTTCTCTATCTAGATAAACCTGTTATACCAGACAAGGGACTTAATTTAATATTTTTTTCAAAATTTTTAGATATAGACTGTCAGTCTTCAAACTAAACTTTAACTGTTACATGAGAGACAGAAGGACTTGGTTTGCCAGTAATTTCCAAACAGCATAAACAGAATTCAAATGCCAAGGCTCTCTTAGATACTTAAATCATAATTGCAATGACTACCTCCCTCCCACCCCCAATATCTCCTGCCTATCCAAAAGATTTGCAATAAAGAGGGAATAAAAAATGCGTTATGGTGCACTTCTATGCAATAGGGCAGTTTAAGGCAGTAAAATACTTTCCTAGAATACATTTTCCTAGTTAAGGTCTTCCGCATCTAAAATAAAAAGTAAAAATTTTCTAATCAAGTGAGATTAAAAAAAAAAAAAAAAAAAAAAAAAAGGCTTGGGATTCTTCAGAAACAGTTTTAAACCTGAGTGGTTTGACACTTAGAAAAGAGCAATCATCAACACTGTGTAAAGTATTCTTTCACTCATGCAGTTAGCTTTATGCTACCAACGGCAGGGTACCATACAATTCCAAACCCCTCATTTCTAGCATTCCCATCATACACTTCCATTATTCCACTAGATTCACATTTTTACATCCTGCTGTATATTTGTAGTGCTACAGATGTGAATGTATTTTTGCTGTTCTAATATGGTGGACTTGCTTTTACGCTTTCAGCAACTCATTTGGATTGGAGTAATGGACCGGAAAAATTTCAAGAGCAGACTGGAAGGACTGAATAAATAAAAACTCTCTTCCTTGCCATTCTCTCATTTTTTATTTCCATTAAAATTAATCTTATCTTTCCTGGAATTATTTCAGTGATGGTAAATCTAAGATAAAAACTGAGAAAAATTGCTTGAAGTTTTCAGGGAAAAGCAAAGGAAGCATGTATGGTCACACAAATGCATGCATACATTTGCCTATATCTATTACCTACTATACATAAACATGCATTGTTAAAACATATTCGTAAGACTTAAGACCGCAGCAGCTGAAAATATAATAGGACCAAAATAAGCAAACAACATACACAGATAAGCTGGAAGCTTTTAGTTTCTTACCTCCTCAAAATCATCACTGACCCACAGAGGGATGGGTGTTCCCCAGTACCGGTTCCTAGATATAGCCCAATCTCGTGCATCTTTAAGCCAGTTCCCAAAACGTTTCTCCCTCACAAAATCTGGAACCCTGTTCCGAAAGTAAGAGAAGTATTCTTTTATCACTGCATTCCACTTAAAAGAAAGCTAGTAAGAATGGTTGTTTTAATTTTGTCCTCCAAACAAGTTAATTTCTGCATACTGCATGAATCAGAGCACGTTCTATTACAGCACTGGCTGCTGCAAGGCCTATGGATTTGCAGCCAAAGACGTAACACCATTTCTCCTGCTTTTCTTTGATCTTCAGGTAAACTGTAGAAATGAAAATTACCGTTTTTATCTTATTCCCTTTGGGGGAGACCTTATAACAGTCTTCCAATACCTAAACGGGCTGACAAGAAATCTGGAGAGGGACTTCTCACAAGGGCCTGTAGGGACAGGAAACAGGGGAATGGCTTTAACCTGACAAAGGGGAAGTTTAGATTAGATATTAGGAAGAAGTTCTTCCCTGTGAGGGTGCTGAGGCGCTGGCACAGGGTGCCCAGAGAAGCTGTGGCTGCCCCATCCCTGACAGTGTTCAAGGCCCATTTGGACACGGGGGCTTGAAGCAACCTGCTCTAGTGGAAGGTGTCCTTGCCCATGACAGGGGTTGGAGCTGGATGAGCTTTAAGGCCCCTTACAACACAAACCAGTCTGGGATTCTAGGATTCTATGAAATATGTGCAACATAAAATAGATTCATTGACAGTGACACAGTGGCCAGAAGTCCTCAGGACAGTCCACCACTAGAGGACTATGACTAATGGTGGATAACAATACTACTGCTCTAACTTAGATACAGAAAAAAAAAAAAAAACCCAGTTACTAATTTTGATGCTGAATGAATTGCAAAGTTTCAAACACCTGGAGTAAAAGCACCAGAAGGCACCTTGCATTATGCATGAACACCCAGGTATCTGCACGTTACTTTTAAACTTAAACAATAAAGACATCTCAGGTTGATAAATCCTACAAAAAAGCTATTTTCACATTATTTATCATCTCCACGTTTAATTCTCCATTAAAAAACAATACACACACATCCCCCAAATATAAACCCCTATCAATGCTTGCTAAAAAATACTTTGAGCACTAACCAGCTCTGAGAGATGTTAAAGACAAATTTTGATCATATAGAAGTGTCTTGAAGCTCAAGGAATCTCATGATCACCTAGATACGCTAAATGGCCTGATGGTTTCACCAGGAACCAACTGCTTTCTCTCAAACAACTAGCTATTTATACAATGATTATATAGCATATGAGGAAAAGCAATGGGTTTTGAGGTCAACAATACATGCCCTTCATGCCCTTTGAAGACCTCAGGCCCACTGTAGGAGAGG
>NW_009940906.1:0-258 GCF_000696875.1 Nestor notabilis | reverse complement strand
ACCCACCAAGGGCTCCTCACGGGCCGGGGGGGCCTTGGCCGCTGCTTCTTCCACCTCCTCCTCCTCCTCATTCACCTTCTCCTTGACCTGGAGGCGGCGGGAAGGTTCTCATGAACATCCCCTGGTGCTGAGGTGGAAACGAAGGCAGGGAGCAGCTCGCCCCCTGGTCACCCACCTTCTTGGAGCTCTCCTTCAGCTCCTCGATGAACTGGAGCAGGTCCCCAAGGCTCCGGATCACTTTGAAGTGGGTTTTCTTCC
>NW_009940905.1:36838-37626 GCF_000696875.1 Nestor notabilis | reverse complement strand
CTCCGCGCTGCGCGGAGCCCGGCGAGGCGCTGCCGGCTTTGTTCCGCCGCGGCCCGGATAACAATGCGTAGCTCCCTCCTTTTCTTCTCTAGTATTATTTTTGGGGGTGCAACGTGCGGTTTTGTTAATCCACGGAGAGAGGGGCAGGAGAAAGGCGAGAGGCCGTCGGGAAATAAAATGTTTGGTTTAGTTTTTCTTCTGGTCCTTCAAGAGCTGCCGAGAGGGTGGGAAAAAAGAATAAACGAAACCCCCATCCGTCCCTGAGCTTCCTAACTCCTTCTGCATCTCTTGAGGGAGAATAAAACAAGAGAAATGCGAACGCTGGAAAGAAAAATCAAAACAAAATAAACGCAAATCTCGGCGCGGGGTCGGAGCGGCTGCGACAGGGAACGTCGGGGTACGCTCACTCGCACAAAAAGAAAGTGCAGTTCCTCCTCCCACCCCTCCTGGAGTGGCAAAGATGCCAAGGAGGGGTGCGGAAGGTGGCAGGGACGAGACAGACAGACGGACAGAGCGGAGATGCGTGCGGATCCGCTCCTGGTACTAAAGGGTTTAGCGTCGAGATGGTCGGAAGAGATAAAGGCTCGGAGAAAAGGGGGCGGCATTTTTTCCCTCTTAAATTGATATTTAATGGGAAAGCCTATTGGACAGAAACCTGGACACGAGTCACTTAATTGGACTTGACATCTGTCACAGTGTGGGAGTTTTCACAGCCCAAATATTTTCAGCAGATCAAATTCTCGCTGAATCTGTGCCACAAATTATAACAGTCGAGAGCAGCCCGTGAT
>NW_009940905.1:30185-36827 GCF_000696875.1 Nestor notabilis | reverse complement strand
CAGTCTCTAGCCATGCTTGCTTCCACCACTGTTGTGTGTGTGTGTCCCCCCCCCCCAATATCGGATACCCACTGATCTAGAAAAACACCGCTGGCATTTTGCATGCAAGTTAATAAATAAGCTTTAAGCATCAATTTGCATCATGTACACCGAGCACGTGGAGAATCGTCAGACTGGGGGGTTAGTGCATGTATTTCGGTGGTCCTCATGCCCTGTCTCCCACTCACCCCAATCCCAGTGCGTGGCAGGCACGGTTCACCAGGGGCCGGGGGACAAGGAGGCCCCCTCAGTTCCTCTGATTCCCTCCCCAGTGTCTCCATCCCTGCCATCCTTGCTCCAGCACGCAGACAATGAGGTGAAGGAGCCGGCTATGGGGATGTGGCTTTTCCGCTCACAAGAGGCCAAATGGAGCCAGGCCCCTTTGCACCAGAGCCAGGGGGTGCCTGTGACCGGGGTGACTCTTCTTGCTGCCACCTTGCCCCAGTCCCTTCCAGCTGGCAGCCTCTTCTCCATTCCAATCCCATTTTCCCCTTCTCCCTCCCTTTAGATCCCACCAAATGGGGGCTGTAGCCACTTTTCTTGATGTAATCACCTTCCTCCCTGGGGACTTCTCAGTGGCAGGAGGCTGTGCTGGCAGGCTCCCTCTGGATCCCCCCAAAAAGAGGCAGCAGGAGGGATGGGTGATGGTCTTCTGCACAGGGCAGAGCTGGTTCTGCTGCTCCCTAGCAGCTCAGTGGGTGCTTGGCCTCACCAGAGCTCCTTCTCTCCCTGGGTCCCATGAGCAGGATGGGTGGGGGTGAGGTGGCAGGTAAGTGCTTGCAGAGGTCCCCAGGGAGGAAAGTGATTACAGGTTCATCCAGTAACTCATGCAACAGGCTGAGAGATCTCTGAATGGAGAGAGGTTCTGCTCTTGATATGATTTACTAATGCCTGGATAATTCTGGGGTTTGTCCATTTTCTTTTGAAAATTATAGATACTCTGGCAAAGATACAATCTCCCTCCATGTCACCTGGTCCACTAGCAAATGAAACACCCGTAACATCCTCATGGACATTTTTGTCAGGGAAATTTAGGGATTTCTCTCCCTTTTCCTGGCCACAGGTCTCCAAGGCAGCAGGAGGCTGTCACTTCAGTAGGTGCTCTGACCCCACATATCATGGTGGATTCATGGATATCCAAGAAGATCCCAACAGTGCTTCTGGAGCTGCTTGTCTAGGTAATCCTTTGGTGCCATGGGACATGCCTGTCAAAGACCCTTCATGGAAGGTAGAATGCAGAAATGCAGCCTCAGACCTTCCCAACCTCTGGCTGGGAAGGTCTGAACCATGTGTGCCCACCTCTGTGCCACTCCCAGCAAGGGGCTTCCTAGAGCTGCAGAAAGCCTTCTGAGCTTGAGGGGAGCAGGAGGCATTGCTGTGAGGTACCTGGTCTGCATGGAAATGGGGGTTACATTGGTGCCGTGGGGGCTGTTTGAGCTCCTAGGCACAGGGACTCAGTAACCCCCCTTTGCTACTGTGAAGTAACTAAAATCTCAGCTAGTCTGCCAGGAAGATTCAGGTGCAAATAACCAAGACTCATGTGGCACATCCCCATTAAGCTCAGCTCTCTGATAACCTTCACAGATGCTCTTTGGAGATCAGGATATGAGCACCTGAAGGTCACTGTGCTCCACTTGCAAGATCCAGGGTCACATTCCATCAAATGACCACCATCCCACACTTCGAGGAGACCATCGCCACCTCTTAACTGACCGTGGCTCAGTGCTAGGGGCTTTGGCTTGCAGCACTCCTCAAGGTGTAAGCCTGAGGCCTCAGCCCGCAGAAGCTGCAGGTGATGGAACAAGTAGCTGGCTAAGGCTGCCATAGATAAGAGCCAGGAAGCTGCTATTCATGCAAGCCACCCTGCTCTCTGCTGCAGATGCTGTCACCACATGGCTTGCTCTTTATTTTTAATCTCCAGGAAGAGCATAAGCAGTTGCTTATTGATGCCCTTCGGTTATGAATGGACATTTCTGACACCTCATAAAGGGCTGTTTACTGCCGCTGTGATCCGATTACCCCACTGCTCTGCTCCCAGATGTGTTAAACCCAGAGGTTCCCACCCTGCCCTGGGCATCCCAGGCCTGCGGCGTCTACCTGAACTTTAGCACTAAGAAGCCAGTCAGAAATACTGGAGCTGACAGCCTGGCTCTTCTCTGAGCAGACAAAGCCCAGCAGCAAGGCCAAATTCTCCCAGAGGAGAGCTCTCCTGCTTCCAACCACTCACACTCGGAGGAAGAGGCTGGTTTCCAGAGCTCAGCATTCCCAGGACTGACTGGTCCATATGTGGAGGTCACCAGGAACGACTGGGAAGTGCAGCTGGTGGAAACTAAACCAGTTGCATTTTGGCAAAGGAGGGGTGACTAAAGCTCTTCCTCAAGCCCTCTGTGTCTTTTTTCTTAGAATATAGACTGGTGCAAGTGGAGACCCACACAGTGGGTATCAGTATGGTCCTCAAGCTGCACCTGATGAAGAGAAAGTGAATAGGGAAAATGGAGGCATAGCAAAGGCCTGCAGTTTGTACAATGGATGTCCAGGGGTGTTGAATGGCTGTGGCCTTACTGCAGGCTAAATCCATGATAGTGAACTTCGAAGTACACGTGGACAGACATCTCCTGGAGGAGAATCTGGGATTGCATTTTGCCATGCTGCAGAGCTGTAAGGGATCCATGAACATCTCTTCTTCTTTACCTAGCTTGAGATGTTGCTCTCAGGGCTGGAGGTATAGGGAGAAGAGGAAGTGGTTTCCTGTGGATGGCATTCCAGCTCATGCAACACCCTTCTCCTTCCCAGCAACCTCATAAGTTTAATGAGAATGAAAGGTGGCCAGAGAATGATTCAGTATGAAAAAACCCACATCTCACCCTTGTAGGGGCCATCTCACTGAAAAGCAAGAAGAAAATCACTCTGTTTTGACTTCCAGGGCTTGCTGAGAAGCCCATATAACCTTATGACCGAGACTGCTCACTAGGTAAGAGCTAACATGGAACTAATATTAGTTAATCCATTAATGATCACAAAAAAAAGCTGCCCACTGCTATGACACTTACAGCAAAGTGTTATAAGCCAACAAAAAATATCAAGTGATGGGTGGTGCTAAATCTGTGACAAAGACTCATAAACAGAGGCTCAGTGTCTTTCAGGGGCCAGCAGAATCGGGCTTTGGTAGGGCACAATTCAGAAGAGGGTTGTCTTCAGGATGTAGCCAGAAGAAATAAGACTGAAACCACTGCTGCTGTGTCATGGTATTTGATGGGAAGCGGGCACTTGCTTGTGTGAACATCTCAGATTCATGTCACACTATCATTTGAAGGTATGCCATTTGTGAGAATAGCCTAGGTTGGTACATACCCACTCAAAGTCTGCAAGGGTGCAGTACTAACACCCCGGAGGAGCCATTTGTTCTGAGGAGATGTCCTTGTGGCCTGGCGAAGGAGAAGAATGAAAGAACCCAGCTGGGCTCTTTAGCACTGGGCCAGGTATTAGGAAAACCATTTTTCACTTACAGTCTGAGCAAATCTCACAGGGCTGCCATGGGGACACATCAAACACAGGAACCCACAACGCCACTTTTACGGCGCAGCTTGTCAGAGCAGAGCTGCGCTTCCATTACTGACATGTCCTCTATCTGTCGAAAGGACAGCTTTTCCAGGAAGCTTGAGAACATCCATTCTCTTTTATAGCATACGCCATTCACGTTGCTGGCATATGCTGCCCATTGAAATAAATGGAGCTTGTCACTCTTGGATGTGTTCCTTGGAAATAAACGGTCAAACAAATTAGAATGCTGAGCCATGAAAATCCTTGTCCTTTTGAAAAATCTGTGCTGGCTATAGCTCAGTGCCTCTGCTCCTGGTTTCCTTGCACGTTTGGATGATAGCTTTTGTTTTCCACCAGTCATATTTGCTTTCTCTAGGCAGTGAGATTAAGGCTGGTTTAATAACTGGTCAGCAGATTTGAGGCTGATGGCAGGAACAGCCTGCAACTGGGGAAGGTGAAAAAGGGTTTCCCTTCTGGGCCAGGAACACGGAGGTACCAGGGCCACCAGATCTGGATGTGAGGCCATCCTGACTGAGGAATGCCAGCATTTACAGGACAGGCAGGTCTCCTCAGCTGCTTCCTTGCAAAGATGAGTGTGTCTGTCTCTGGGACCAGCTGCTATGTGTAAACCAGTGGTCTCCAGACTAGCTAATGGCTGAAATCTATGTCCTTTGGACAAAATCCTGATTCTTTTCACCTAGTTACGGTCTTTGGCTCATGTCCTTTGGTATGTGTTTTGGTTCCAGTCTTTTCCTTTGCCTGTTGGACTAGAGGAGCCATGACATTAAGATCAAGCTCTAGCTGCTACTGTAGGGCCAGGTGCCATCATGAGAGTATCCATGACCTTTCATTGCTATATTGTCTTGACATCTCTGAATATCATCCTTGTTAGCTAATGTTCACAACAGCTCTCTTGAGGGTAGGGTGTCTCAGGAGATGGAGGATGATGAGGAGATTTTAAAGGCAGAAAGGACCATGCTGAGCATGTCTCTGAAGGTTGAAGGCCACAGGACTTCCCTACTCATATGAATGAGTGTGTGTTTTCAGAAATAATATTAATGCTTGGTCTAGACATCGGTGGTGGTGGAGGATTCATTATGATCCTTGGAAAGTTCTCCCACAAGCCATTTATCCCCACTGTTTGAAACACTGATGTGGAAAATGAGCATGCAGACCTTCAGCATCCAGCCATAGGATTTTGTTTTATCTTGCCTCTCTGGATTAATAGTTCTCTCTTATCATCTTATCAGGTTTAGGTAAGGGTTTTGTGAACAAGGTGTATGCATGTGGAGAGCTGATTTGCCTGCATGCACCAGTTATTAACTTGGACTTTCTGGTCATGCAGAGCATAGCTACAGCTATTGCTGCTGATCCGGTCAGATGTCTGGAAATGTTGGACTAATGGGAAAATTCCACCTGGGCAAACATTTCAAGCAGAAAGAGAAGACATGGCTGAGCAAACCCGGACATCTGTCAGTCCTTCCTAGATTGGTATTCATTAGTAGTGGCCATACCAATTCTGCAGCCTTCTTTTTGTTAAGTGGAACAGATTTGGATGCCTTGTCGTCATGCAGAAGACACTAAGCCTGCTTTGCTTTTAAGGTGGTTCTGGTCTGGGATATCTCCCATTCTTCCTGCCCACAAATGAGATGTTTAGCATGCCAAGCTCTGAATATAGAACAAGAAATACATATCATGTTTTCAATGTATCTATAAGATCCTAATGCAGACTTGATGCACCTGGAACAGTCATATTAGAGACCGTAACACACTGGTAATCACAGAAAACTCATGTAAGAACACATACAGTGGGTTAGACCAAAGGTATCTTGTTTCCAGCAGTACCAAAAGAGTGTGTCTGGGAAACCTATAAGAATAACATGAATCTACAGTGATACTTCTGCCAAATATTCTCCTGACATCCAGTTAATTGCAGTTTAATGCACTGGATGAACTTTACTTCAATGAATTTGTCGAGTTGCTTTTTGAATTCACATAAGCTTTCAGCTTCCATAAATTCTCATGGCAAGGAATTCTCTGTAAGCCATGCAATTTAGATAAATACATAAAAATATGCTTGTAATCATGTTTGCAAATAAATTAGCCAAGCTTGCTGTATTACTCTGGCTTCTACTGCTGATGAGTACACAAAGAGTAGTGTTGAGTGGGCAGTAATGCCTTATGTTTTCAATGAATGCGCTTGGTTGAAAGCATAAATAGTGGGTGGATTATTGCCAGTTAGGGAACAGAGGAGGAATCTCCTACTGCCTGTGTAGGGGGAACGCAGCAAGACCAAAGCTTGGCTCCTTGAAAGCAGCTGATTACTTTATATTGACCTGGGTCTGCAAACATGACCATGCACATGCACACGTGTTATATAGCATGGAGCCATGGAAAGTGGCTGTGTGCAGCAGGCACTAAAGCAGTTAACAAAACAAGCCAGGAACAGAGGTGTGAACAGTAACAGGTCACACACACGACTGGTGAGTAGTTTGTGAATTAAACAGGACAAACAGGAGAAATTCAGTGATTTTATACATGCCTGGTGTACCTAACAGGGTATGTGGGCTTATTCAGCTCCCAGACACACATGGCTGGGGTGCAGCAGGTAATGAATTGAGGAGGAGGCAGACGCTGTGTGCTTTGCCACTGAGCACCTTACCTGTGCACGTGTGTGCAACTGCTGGCTGCCAGGGTGAGGAAAGAAAAAGTGGATGTCAAGCCTAGCTGGCAGCCAATGCATCTGTCTTCTGTCTTTCACTCCCCCACAGTTGAGGTGGAAGTTGGCTATTTTTAAATCTGATGTCTGTGTGTGTAGCCATGGGGAATGCTCTTTCTTGAGGGAAAAAAAAAAAAAGAGAAAAAAAAGATTTTGAAGGCACCTGCATTCCATAAGCAGATATTTCTCCCTCCATTGATGCAATGCACCCCAGCCCCCAGGTCTCCTTTCTTCACTTGGAAAAAGTAGAAGTTGTAAAACAAAACCCAGTGACCATAACTGGACAGCTTAGGCTGGCTAAGTGACCAGGGAAGACAAACCCTGCCATGCAGTACATACAGACT
>NW_009940905.1:18465-30154 GCF_000696875.1 Nestor notabilis | reverse complement strand
ACTTCCCTCCGGATTTCAGGGCCCCTCCCCCAGCCATGGCCAGTATCAGGCAACTCATAAATGGGCGCACCGAGCCCTCTGGAAGACGCTCATGCAAATGTCTAGCATTGCAACCCCAAAATAGCATATGCCCTTACAAAACAGAGTTCAAAGGTTAAGAGCATGGCTGTTAGAGTGACACAATGGGCACCTTGCAACCAAGCAGTCATAAATGCAATTTTAAGGCTTACCTTATACTGCAAGTGGCCTTTGGCAATCAGCTAAGCGCTCCTCAGGAGCAGTTTAATCAGATAGCCAGGTGGAAGAGCAGCAACTTACTAGCCTAAAGGCACCTGGGTGGCTCTGTTGTGCCATATCAAAGGGCTTTCTTGCCCCATATTGACACAGGTTTGTTACAGAGGCGAGGAGGAGGAGGAGAAGAACAAGGTGAGTTACATCATCAGGCATGGTCTACTGTCTTCTAGCAAAAGGTGACTTTGGTTATTTCTGGTTTGGGGGATTTAACAATCCCTGAAGGATTTTTTTTCCATGAGTTTGATATTTATTTATTTGTGTAATCAGATACTCCTCTCCCACCTTCCTTTTGTTTGTTTTGAACATGCTGTATTTGCCTTCTACTTCCTGATTTCTAGGAACACTGAACAACCATTCTCTGCTCTTCTCTTCCCATGCATTAGCTTTTCCACTCTTCCTGCTTTTGTACACCTCTATCATATCTTATCCCCAGTGGTCTCTTTTCCAGCCACAAAATTCCCAAGTCTGTGTAGTTACTTGCTACTTTATCCATGTAGTAACTTGCATGGGAGCACCTGCATACCTTTGTCCTCTTTTATTGCCTTTCGTTTCCTGCTATAAGTTCTGCAATGTCATTTGGTGGGCATAGGACCAGAACGTACTCTTCAAGATTCATATGGTGACATAATGGAGCTTTTGGTTGTGTCACATATCCCCTTTCTTTCCACGCTTGGTGCTGCCAGATCCCAAAGTGGCTGCTTGTTCAGCCTTCCTTCCAAGTAGTTTTATACGTGGATGGGAGGTCCAGAGGTGTCTGGGTGTGATACTGGATGATGAGGAAGCCAGGATTTCTTGGGCCTAAGCCCAGACCCAAAACTGAGTCATACCTCAGCTCTGTCCCCAGGAAACGGAGAGTTTCCTAATCTAACACAGAAGAAGCAGTGTGAAGCAAGGTGAGTGTGTCTGAGATCTCTGGATGAATGCTGCCAAGAAAGGGGAGAGCAGCATTAATCAGGGTCAGCCCTAATTATATTTGCACAATGAAAGTCGTAACACTCTTCCTCACATCCCTGTGTTTTAGTTGCACTCCCTGTGTTCTCACTTCTTTGTAAATAGGGACTAAAACTAACTGATTAATAATTTAAAAGCGTAATGTAAATTCAAACAACTTTAATGCCTGGAATGAGCAGCGAGAGTATTGCTAGTGTGCAGAGCATTCATGGGTGCAGACTGACCCATTTATTTCCACGTGTATAGCTTGGGCCGGCCGTAACTGGCTTTATACTGGATCCTCCAAGTTGCATTTGCCTCATTCGTGGCATAGGAGGCAAATGGATTTACTCCAAGAAGTCAGTCAACCTCCAGACCTCTGGGTCTCAGGTTCTGAGCATATGGAAGGTGGTTTGGGTCTTCTGCATTCTCGGTCATCTCCATTGACCAATGAGGCTATGTAGCACTGCCCTCCTGGTTTTGAGATCCTCTTTGATCTTTGAGCCTCTTTGAACCAGCTGTGTTGCAAACTGCTGGATGTGCCTCTCCTTCCATTCTCATAATTTTTCTCTCTGTCTCCTGCTGTAGGCTCTACAGTTGGTTGTGCATCCTCTTCTTGAACATGTTTCCTCATACCTTTCTCAATATGAAGTCTGTCAGTTGTCCGCATTTCTCTCTCCTGCCTGCACTGCCTATTGCTGTTATTTGTGTTCATCACAAATGATTCTCAAACTGCTCAGCTGGGTGGTTCCTTGTTTGAAGGGAAGAAGACTTACCAAACAGGCTGTCCAGGGCTCAGCCCAAACTGAGAACAGAAGGATATTCAGCCTCCCTGAAGGCTAAAATAACCTCTCTTATCTATCCAGGATTCCCTCATGAACTCAGACCACTCCTATTTGTATCTAGGACAATGCCTGATGTTTACAGGAACTCTACTGAAGCATCCTAAGGCAGTAATTCTCTCTCTATATATATATATGTATACATATATATTCAGATAGGCTCATTTGTAAGGCTGCTTCTTTAGATTCCTTTCAGGCTCCAGATTTTCTGCTTGTCTTCTCAAGAAAACTCTGCTTTAGGGCTACATCTAAAGAAGGATACAAAAAAGGCAGAAAAATTGCATGTCTATGAAAGTGCATGTTATAATTCACATTCTCATTTACTCCTCCTTCTGTGGCTCGTGTGTTCCTCTCTGCAGGGTTAGTATTAGCTTTATATCTGGTTAGGGAGTATGGATTTCTTCTGGAGTCATGATTATGTAAAATTACAGCTTCTAGGCCTCCTGGATTTTAGATGAATTTGAAAATATGCCTGGAGAGTGTTAGATTCAGAGGAGCCTGAATCTCTATGTGGTGTCCTGAGGTCAAAACTCTCTGGGATATGAACTATCTCACATAATTTTGATAGGGTCTAATTTCATTGTGCACACTTACTCACAAGATCAGAGGTCATAATGGGACCTTGTAAAGCACATAAAAGCCCATATGGCTTAGCAAGTGGATGTATTTCCAGGTAGTGAAGAATCCCTGATGTTGAAGGCTTTGGGGGAGAAAATGTTTCCATTTCTGCAGATTGTAGTTAAATGTTCAGCTCCTTGTAGCTCCATTTCATTTGCCTTTCTTATCCATGTCAGGGCTGTGCCCATTGCCCCAAGAAACTCTTGTTGAATGACTTCAGAGTTCACAAAGAAGATTTCTGCCCATTGATCTCAAAGTGTTATCAAAAGGTGAATAGCTTCACTGGTCTTGCTTTATGGACAACAGAAGTTGGGGTACGGGTCAGTTACAGGCGCAGAAGAGATCTGGTAGAGGACAAATATGAACATGAGCCAATCCTCTCTCCACCAAGACTCAGATTTCAGGAGCTTGTATCCAGGAGAACAGGCCCTTGCCTACATCCATGAGGTGGCTTAGGAGCTCCAGAGTAGGCTCAGAGTAGGCTGTTAGGCTCAGAGCACCAAAGTATTGCTGCTCTGCTAAACCAAATGAGATCACACTCCCAGGTCTGCTGATGCTGTCATTCACTGGCCCCAGTGATTGGAGAACATTCCCAAGGGAATTCATCCATAGACTGCTGGTTAGCCATAGTCGTTGTAAGGGCATGTATGAAGCACAGCTTCCCCAAGTCCTCAGCTCCACAAATTCAACCTGTGAGCTAGTTTTAGACTGCAGTGACTCTAGCTTGCTATTGTCCATAGTTTGTTTGCGTACAGGGTCTAGGCTTAAATAAATGAGGTTCTATGTTAGGCCATCTTGAAGTCATCTTCTTTTTCTCACGTACTGTCTCCCCTTTGCTCACTTTCTCCATAGTCTCTTAAAATGAGGACCAAGTTGTGGGTTGCCCCATTTTACATACTGTACCCAGTATCTTCCAATACGTCCTAACAACTGCTGCTCTCTCGTATTGAGCAGAAGCTAATGCAGTTTGATTCACCGCTCACTTAGGGTTGACAGATGAGCTGGCAAGTCTTTTTGTGGCAGTTTAGGCTACTTTCATACCCAGCTGTCTGCCTCGCCCGTCAGCCACAAGCTATTGCCCCCATGACAGAAAGTCTCAGCAGCTTCAGTTCATCATCTGATGTCTCAGTGCTTTTAAGCTAATGCACCAGACTCTGCCGTGGCAGAACCACGGGAGGACACACATTCCCATCTGCCCAATCTGCAAAGGAAGTAATGGGAGGAGGGTCACTAGGAAGTTCTTCAACTGCTGCTATGGAGCTCATCAAAGCTCATCTGTCAGAGCACTTGAGTGAATCGTATTACTGGTAATTGGGATCAGTATCGTCGCTCTGTGCCTGAGCAGACTCCAGCTCACAGGCTATGGAGGCTCCAGCCCAGCCTGGGTCCTTACAGCCTTTGGTCTTAAAAGGAGATGAGAAGTCTCAGCTTGCTTGAGTCAAAATTTCATGCCAAGATCCATATTTTATATGCTATAGCTAGAAAACTAGTATGCTTTTCAGTCAGAGCTTGTCATCTCAAGGAAAGTTACAGGATGGGTCACAGGAGAAAGCAAATTATGGGCTGTAGCTACAAACAAATGGCTGTTTTACCAGGAGACTCGGGAGATGGAGGGTGTCCTAAGGCCACAGTTTCACAAGCAGAATTAACATTGCTGCATGGAGCATGACAGGAGTATTGAGGCTTTTTATGCAAGTCCTTCAAGAGAAAAGACATCTCCCTGTCTGTGGGATGGGGGAGCATGAAGATGTAGCCGGGGAGAACAGGAAGACAAAGGGCTATGGGTTTAGTCAGGCAAGACTTAGTTTTCTCCCTTGGAAAGTTTGGAGGGAGAATCATAGAATAGTTATGGTTGGAAAGGACCTTAAGATCATCTAGTTCCAACCCCCTCCTATGGGCAGGGAACTCCCTTAGGAGAATATCCTAAGGAGTATGACCTTGATCTGGAAATGTGAATTTCCAAACAGCTCAGCTGTGCTCATGGCCCTTCTGCATGAAAGCAGGAGGTGGGCATACACCCTCATGCACCACACCATCAAGTGTGGGCACCAACGCAGCAGCTGGCTCCAGCCCCTTATGGCATCTCCCTACAAAGCCCAGGACCATGCTGGAGTCTCAGCAGAGGCTGAGACTTTGCTGTGGTGGAGACATGGGTGCTCACCTCCTCCTTGCCAGCTGGACTGCTCTTCCAGCAGCCGGGAAAAGCAACCATTGGTAAAGGCAATAAGACGGTGTTGGGCACACCGTGTAAATACCATTTGGGCTACATTCATAATCCCACACCATGAACCACGTTTCCATGAGAGAGGCAGTCTGGGCCCCTTGGATAATCTTAATCATTTCTGACATGAAGGCTGCTTCTCCTATTTCATGACTTATTTCCCCAGTATCATTTAAATGTATTAAAACACTGTTAGCGTAGAAAGTAGGCATCATGTTAGCATAATATCTAATCAGAACTAGCCTGCCTGTCCCCGCAGGGTTTATTTATTTATTTATTTGGTGTCTGTTTGTGCTGTTTTCTTGTTAGGTTGGTGAGCGCTTCCTTGACATACTCATTTGTTCTGCTGTGTAATGGAATAGGATCCTTCGGAGCTGCTGACATCTGCTTTATTCTTGAGATCTGCAAATCTCAGAGGCCTACAAAGCAACAGTGATAATAATAATAGCAATAATAATAATGATTGCAGTGCTAGGGAGCCTGAGAAGTGAAGTTAAGCATGAAGAGGATAAGACAAACGACAAGAGGAAAAAAAGTGGGCTGGCAAAAGAGTGTTCCCATCACTGCGAGTGTATTTTTGTTGGCCTTGATTCTCTACTCATTTACCTATGCTTTATGATTGCACTGCCCTGTGGACTTGTAATATTACAGGAGACAGGGGATCAGGCACCATGGTGTATGCGATCAGGACACTTGTTCACAGGTACATTCAGCTCTGCCCTCACTCAGGTGCATTGCTTTGATTTCTCAATGGCATTGCAGTATTGATTTTGAAGGGAATTAGTTTCTTCAGAGCTACTGAAGATATGGCCAGTGTGATTTCTCAGGGACCTATTCAGCTTCCTCCCCCACAACTTTATCCTCACCTGTCACAGCTGAAATAATTGGCATTGCAGTATATCAAACTGGCAGGATGAAGTCCTGAAGGCTGAGGAGGAATCAACTCCAGAGCAAGCCTTGACAAAAAGCTGAATGAGGAAGAGAGTTGTTGGGCTAAGCGCTGCCTGAAAGAGGCCTGGAAGCTGTGAATGCCCACTCTGGGTCATTTTGTCTGAATTCTGCTCTGCTGTTGAGATAAAAAAGGGCTTTGCACAAACTAAAGGCAAGGAAAGGTGACAGTGTACTGCAAGGAGGAAAGGAAGGAAAAGGTAAGAAAAGGAAAGAAAGAAGAAAGGAGGAGGAAAAAAGGAAGGAGAAGGTTAGAAAATGAAAGGAAAAATAGAGTTCTTAACAGTCAGATTGGGTCATGTTGAGCTTCAAGCATCCTTGAGGGGGGAACTTATCTTAGTGTGTTAATCTAACTGGTTGTCACACCATCCGCTAATGGTAATCATTCACACTGAAGAGTTCTGTATGATTTTTGATCTGATGGAAACAAAACTCAGGACTTGTCGTATTGAAAAGAAAGGATCTAAAGAGGAGTTTAAGGGCTGGTCTCAATGACTGTGGCCAGCCAACAGGCAAACAAACCTAGAAGAGCTTGAAGTTAGTGCATTTGGCTCATCCTGAGCAGATGGGAGTAAGCAGCCCTCTTGCTCTTTAACCTGAGAGCCTTTGTCATAAAAACAGGCTGGCTGAGCAACTACAGAGACTGGTAAAAGTCCAACTAATTCCTTTAACAAAGATACAGAAACACGCAGACCCAGAAGCAAAACGGGCTCTGGTGTTTTTTGTCATCCTCCTTTCAGAAGGATGGCCTAGGCTGAACGCTCTTGCTCTCAATGGATTTCATAAGCCCTGCTTCTTCTGGCCTAGAGCCCAGGTCTCCTCAGAGCCCCCAGTTCATACTATTACTATTACTAGTGTCATTATTTCTTTAACCAGACATAGGTGTAAGTGACAGTTTACAAATAGTGGTAGGATCACCCTTCTGCTGAGTCCATTACGTAGCTAGCATGCAGGCATGGGGCAATACAATTCAGAAAAGGGGCTCATGAAAACTAGAGATGTAAAAGATTTATGAGGTCCCATTTGTTCCCTTTTTCTCCTGGCATATGCTTATCAACTAAAGTACCTTCACTAGTGTTTTGCCTAGTTTTAATACTCTAGCCAGCAGGACTTCCATGTCCCATGGAGGCTTTTCCATCAACTGGTGCCCCAAACCCCAGAATTGCAGACAGGTACCTCATGAGACCTTCTCCAGCACCCCACCATAGTCTGATCTGAATAGGGCACACATGCTTGAAAGCTTGATTTGTTTCTGCTTAAGCTATGTCATAGAATCATAGCATCATAGAATCATAGAATGGTTTGGGTTGGAAGGGACCTTACAGATCAGCCCATGGCATCACTCTGGTGCTTCAGTATCATTCCATTCAATTCAGGTGAGGATTTTGCTTCAGGGAGTGCTAGCAGGAGTGGTTTTCCAGGAAGCTGATGGATTTTTACACTTCTCATTAGTGTGTGGCACCACGTTATGTGGGCCATCAGGGCCCTCCACTTGCATCAGGCTCTGCCCATCACTCTTTCACACATGGTGATTCAGGACTGTGTGCCTGACAACCCACTCATTGGCAACCTCTATTTTAAGAGTCCAGTTCAGATTTTCTTGCTGCTATGTCTTGTATGCTTTCTTGTCTTGTTCCTTACTGCACCCCCACAATACTTTCCTAGTCTTGTGAATAATTGCAGGCTGTGCTCTCCCTTGGTTGCTGCCTAGGCAAGCTAGATACTCTTCCAATGCACAGTTTTGCCTCAAAATAAAACCCTCTTTCCCCATTCTAGGGTTATTGCAATTGCTTTTCAGTTTCTTCCTATAGTTTGTTCTTGTCTCTGTGGAAATTAGGTATTTGCAATGAGCTCACTAGGCAAAAAAGACCATTTTGGAGGTCTTCAAATTGAGTTTGTCCTTGTCTCACTTTGTGACGTGATGCTTTTAATTTTGAGAGCCTGGGGTTAAAGAAAGTATATTTTTCTTGCCTTGTTGGTTAAATAAGACTTGGAAAAGCTCTGAGAAATAATTTGGAAGTATGGCTCTTGGCATAGAGGAGGCTGGGATGGTCACAGCCCTCTGTTCGACCTCTGTTTGATAAGGGTCCATCATGAGTGATGTTTCAAGAGGAATCCTGACAAGCTCTGTTCATTACCTATGCAAGCACAGTGGCTTACCTGAATTAATAAAATTAATCTCTCAGATCCTACCGTATAAATAAAAATACCATTTATTTTCCACAGCAGCTAAGGTTAGAGGGTTTGTGGGTGTCCAGGAGCTCTGAAGATGAGGCTGTATTTGTTTCAGTGCCTCTTGATTTTTGGAAGCTTACCTATGGTCACCCAAATCAAAGTGTTCTGTGCACTGTTCCTAAGGATATGGTCATGTAATCTACAGAAATTAAGCCAAACTACTCAGAATTTGTCACAGACATCAAACATGCCAGTTTTCCTGTACTCCCATGTTACATCATTATGGGATATTGATTTCCATTACTGTATATTTCAGAATATTCCCTGGGTAACGCTTGGATGATTTGCTCCAGACTGGGCTTCTCGGTTGTCTTTTGACAGGCTGGAGAAAGAAACACAGCTTGCTTGTCAAGCAAAACCCTGCCAAAGTCAGCCCATTGGCCAGTTCCTATTCCTCTTGCAGTGCCTTTGAGGTGGGATTGAGCCTGTATTTGCATTTGTTTACTAATCAGGTGGGATTTAGAACTATTTTCAACATGTATCACGTTTCCATCCTGCCAACCTGTACCCAACTTGATGCCACCTTATAAAATATATCCTTCTTACTTGCGCATACATCCATCCTTGCAGCAGAGGTGCCCTGAAGCATTTCTTACTGTGTAATCAGTGTTGGTAAAGCTGTGGTCCCTCTTTTAGGCTCCATCAATTGGTGCAAGCTGGGAAAGGCTGTGGAGAGCAGGGAAGTGTGGTGTGAGTCCCTAGTGGGTTCCTAAAAGAACCAGAACCATCAATTCTATCATCTCTCTGTGAAGCCAGAATTTTTTTGGGAGGTTTTGAGCCTGTCATCTCATCCCAGAAAAAAAATGTCATATGAGCTGGTCATGAGTGATGAAGTTGCTTAAACACCAAACACCAACCAACTTCTTCCCTCTGCAAAAGAAAAGAAAGACATGTTTTGAGACAGGCTTGTTCAGTGCCATGCATTTCTGGGTAACATGGGCCATATCTTTTATTTCCCTATTACCCATCTGCTAGGAAAATCCAGAGAGGAAAATGTGAACCACAGAACAACTTGCTCTTGGTTTCAAGGGAGCAGAATTTCACCCTCATGCTGAGAAGTGACTGGGACACTGATGGTCATAGAACATTCCTTGGCTCTTTCTGCTTTTAATCTAGTACTCAATAAAACAAATTTTATCTGAAACAGTATTGGTCTTCAGACGTGACACTGCTTTAATGGCCCTGGAACTCTGCTCTTTCTGGATGCCTCGATCCCATTCATGTAAAGAATCACACACATGATAGACAGCTAGACTCTTAGCCTTCTTAGATCAATTTCATCCCTTGGTTAACAACACTAATCCATTGTCACTGGCTTAGAGAAGTGCAGGACACTCCTGATGAAAGACTAAGGCTGGGTGGAATAACCACTATGGTCTGGTGGATTACATTAGACTTGATCAGACTGTGTGAGACGACTTGTCATGCTGCCTTTTCAGATTCTTCATTGCAAATCAAGAGTAACTTTTTGGCTGCAGAAATATCCCATGTGACTTTCCAGAGGGGCAGCTGAGAACAGATGACTTTGTGCCATTATCTTCCTTGAAGGAGGAAAATGCTTTCAGGGGTGCAGTTCACCAACACTAAACTCTTCTTGGTTTTCTGATTCGTTTTCCTTCTATGCTTACTTGAGGATAGGTAAAGGAAGCTCTATTTTAGTAGAAGTGATTCAGAGAAGGAATCAGGAACACTGACAGTTCTGAAAATAAGGATTTGGGCTATCAGCCATTCCAAGGATCTGAAATCTCTGAATTTCATGGTTAGTGCTTTTCAGTGAAGTTTGCATTGCTCTGTCAAGCAGAGTAAGGGTCAATCTGAGAAGCAACCTCTGCTAACAGAGAGGCTCTGACCTGTCTCATTTTGGTATCTCCCTACAGAGCGATAGTCTGAGCCCCAGTGTGGAACACTGTTGGGATCTCAGCCCAATCACTTGTTCTGCAACTCCAAGATCCCTTTATAATACTCTTGCTCCATCCCTCACAGTGTGCAGACCCCCAGTAGGATGACCAGAGCATAGTCCTCTTGGTGGCACGGAGCTAGTGAGGGAGCTCTCAGACCATAGTGGGTCTGGCCTTGGCAGGGTGAGGAGCTCTGATTTCTGTTTGGACCCCTTCTTACTCCCTTAGAGAGACACCTTGTTTGGCTGACCAGTTGCAGGGGGTGTTAACTATTTCAGGGGCAGAAGTGCGCAAAGACACACCGCACTTCCACAGGCTTCCCCTTGGATTCGACCTGGTATTTTTATACTTCTCCCATCTCTCTCAGCCTCACTCTCCACCCTCAGAGCAAGACAAGACTTGCAGGCAGCACAAATGGTCGCTGTTCCACCCAAACAGGTCTCCAAGACATCACACCAGTGACGGACCCACTCCCACCTCTCCCTTTTTCCTTTCTCTCTCCTGATCCCTTCTCTTCTTTGTCTCCCCCCTCCCCACCTTTCCTGTCTTTGTCTTTTTATCCCCCCTTTCCCTCACACTCTCCCTCCGCCTCCCCCTCAGTCCCTCTCCCTCTCTCTGGAGACAGGTCCAGTGGCCTGGTTGCCATCTGCTGCCTGTTGGGGTTTCTCTGTTGTTTTCTGTGTCGGGGCGTGCAGCGCGTATGTGCGCGCGCGGGCGCACGTGGGGCTTTTTTTATGAGGTTGAGATCAGATGGCATCTAATCGATCGTCATGGTCTCCATGGTTACCCGGGTGACAGAGTAGTTGGGAGAGACACATACTCCAGCCTGGGGCTGTCAGACCATTCCTGAGAGAAATAATGAAAAAAGAAAGAAAGAAACAAACACAAAACCCAAACCGTTTCCAGCACATTTGACACATTTACATCTTCCTCGGATCCAGGAAAACGTAGCCAGTGCTTCTGTTTTACAGTTACCCCTTGACTTTGCTCCAGGAGGAACAAAGCAGATTCATTTTCCTCCCTGCATGGCACAGGCACAAAGGTGAAGAACATATCTGGGAAAGCAGAAGCTCCCTTGTCCCCTTTCCCATTTCCCCTTTCTCCTGTCTCCTTTCCATTTCCCCTTTCCTCTTTCCCCTTTCCCCTTTCTCCTTTCCATTTCCCATTTCCCCTTTTCCATTTCACCTTTCCCCTTTCTCCTTTCTCCTTTTCCCTTCCTCTTTCTCTTTCCCCTTTCCCTTTTCCATTTTTCCCTTTCCCCTTTCCCTTCTCTCAAAGGTTTGATTTTTGACTTCACCCCCTCGTGGTCACTGTTGTAATCATAATGATTATTTTTATTCTTCTAAATTGGATGGTTAGTCTCCTGAATTGGCTAAAGGCAATGGTATCCTCCAGGAAAAGAATTGCAATCTATTAGTATGAGCAGCATCTTTGTCTCCCTGGCCTCAGCCCCTAATACTAGACCATCTTTAGCCCTCGTTGTGACAGATCAATCAATCTGTCTATGATTCCTGTTTGGAAGCAAGCAGAGTGTGATGCTAAGGATGAATTATGGAATTAGGTGTGTTTTCCATCTTTAAAAGCAGATTGAGTTGGGCACGACAACATCTCTGACCATGGCAGTCAGTGTGTCAGGAGCACAAGAACTGAAACCGCACAGTGCAGAATGTGATCCTGCATGAATGGGGAGGGGGGGGGGGGGG
>NW_009940905.1:12795-18434 GCF_000696875.1 Nestor notabilis | reverse complement strand
GCGCAGAGACGAGTGGGGGCGCGCCGTGGGGGGGGGGGGGGGGGGGGGGAGGAGGAGGATGCTGCACTTCAAGCAACGCGATTGTTGCAGCCACCCCTTAATAACCCACCTGCAGTGCACCACTCAGGTACACAGAGCCTGATTCCCTGCTAGCCATACTCTAGCTGAGCAGACATGAACTAGCCTTTGATTTGACCTCAGCGTGGCCCCCAGAAAGCTGTGTCTTCTGTCTTCTGGCTGCATCCACAGAGCTAAGGTTCATCAAAGCTCATCCACTGTAGTGTTGTGGCTGGTGCTGCCCTGGCTGCTTTCCTGCTCATGGTACCATAGAGGGTTTTGGAAATGTCAAGTGTGAACACAGGCAAAGGGAGCTGGTAACTCCAGTGCATGCAGCCACGATGAGCTGAGGGGCTGGTGGCACAGCAGAGCTCTCAGAGACCTAGAAGTGCTGACTTAGTGCCACTAATTATGAAATGCATCAGATCAGAGCATCCCTGGACAAGTAGAGAACTCATGGAGCTATATGTGTTTTGAGAGCTGGATACACCTTTACATGTCTTCCCTCCAGTTCTGAATTAGATGGATTTTCAGTTGGAGCCTGTGGTCTTGCTTTGCTTTTTTGTCTTCCTAGTAGAAGTAGAAAGTGCCCAAGTTGGGTTGCTCAGTTCAAGCTGCAAATGTGCATTGAGGATGGTGTTAAATTGTCTAAACAGTGTCATTGTAGGTGGCATCCTATCCAGTCCACGTGCAATGTCCCAAAGAGCCACAGGTCTTCGCCTATGCCTATGTATTTTACACCAAACTCCTTTGTATGCTATAGGGATTTAAAAGACCACTAGACATGCATGCAGCTGAGCCCCAACCTAACTCTTGGAGCAAAACATCATCCCGAACTGGTGCAAATATCCAAGAGGTGCAAAGATTTGGCCACCTCCACACCTGCAAGGAGGAGTGAGCCTCAGTGAATAGGAAATGAGATGGGGCAGGAGGATGGCATGTGAGGGACTCTCCTCCCCTTTGGAGAGGGGAGCAGCTTGCAGGAACTGCTTCAGCTCACACCAGCTCAAGCTCTGCACTCGATGGCTGCTTAGGCTCTGAGAGAAGTAAGGAATTGTGAAGACAGGCTTTGTAGCCATATCAGGGTCTTCTTCCTCCCACAGGGACAGCAAACAGAGCTTTTGGTGTGGAAGAATGTGGTGTGTGTGCTACAAAAGTCCTCTACCCAGCCTTTGAAAAGGATGTCACACAACCTCCCTCCTCCCCAGTAAAAGCTGTCTTGATTACAAATAGTTCCTCATCTGTAGATGGCCAGGGGTGATGTTTCAGTGTATACTACTTTACAAAAAGTATCTGTGATCCCATCTCTTTGAGTTCTGATTCTGCTCCCTCCCAGCAGCATAACATCCCCATTTCTAGCTGTCAGGGTAGGAAATCCTCTGCTCTTCAATATTCTCTAATGTTAAATACCATGGGCTTCCTAGATTTTCCTACTGTAGATTTTCCTACTGTACAAACACAAACTAATTAAAGTCATACAAATACATCCTAAGCAGAGATTGAGAATCTGTTCACTTGAGGGAAGACCACTGGCTTCCACATCCCGGGAAAAGCTCCCTCTCGGTTTACATTGCTCTTTTTGCAAGGATAATTTAGAGGAAAGCCAGTTTCCACTGAACCAGCAGACATGTACACGGAGAGGGGAAAGAGGATGTAAACACCACAGCATCTTTGTGAATGCAGCAAGATGCTGGTGCCTGCCTCTGCATGCTCCATAATATATTAATACACAGTGGCTGGCCAATCCCACTGGAGCATTCAATCATGCCATATTATAATAGAATTTAATGGAGTTGACAGCTAAGACCTAGTTGCTGGAGACATGTGAAAGACCTTTGCAATGAGGATCTACAATTAATAAAGGGAAGGGCCATAGATTTTTGGAGAACCTCATAAAAAAGTAAAATATGGACATTGATCACGGCATGCGAGGATATTAGACACGTAAATCCAGCTATTGCCTTTATTTATTTATTTGCACATCTTTAATATGATAGGCACAGGTTTCCCCAAGGCCAAAATGCAATTTCTCTCTCCATTTCTCAGCAGGAGCTTTTCATCTCCCTATTCACCAGGTTTTGAATTGCACATTTAAAAAGCGATAAAGAACTCCTGTCTCTTTTCCTCACGCTCTTAGCCCACAGATTTTCCCTCCCTTCTGTTTTGTGATGGAAACAACTATCCCCTTTACCTGGCAGTGTGTTCCTTGGGGATGTGGGGGCAGTGCAAAAGGGGGTCTGCAGCCCACAGGGAATGTCTGGACTTCAGTGTCTGCTCATGCGCTTTGTGTGCCAGTATGCATGGGGGAAGGCAAAGAGTGGGGCCTGCATAAAAAGGTGGAGAAAGGCTCTACAACACTGTAAACTGCCTCCATCCTGCTGCCTGGGGGAAGCCCACCCTGCATGGAATAATGTAGTCATTTTAAAGAATCAACCCTGCAGGTAAACTGCATCCACCTCCATCCCCTGTCCTGATGAAGGTGGCTAAAAACTCATCACCTTATAGGTGCGAGTAAAGCTCCAATCTCTCTGTATTTTCCCGCTGTGCACAGTTAGGACACTCCTCAATCAGGGCTGCTGTTTGGCTCCATAGGAGAAGTTCAGAACCTGATTTACCAAAGTATTTAGGTGAGAAGTGGTACCTGGTGGGATATTTAGAAACACCTTGGCCCCTCACTGCCCACGGATGAGGCAGCACACTGATGCTTACACTCCCCGCTTAATGTCCATGTAGTGCTGAAAAGCTGTCCTCACAGACCGGTAGGCTTGAGCTCCTTCTGACTTCAGTTTTACACCACTGCAATCCCACTCATCTCACTGGGCTTCCTCCTAACTAACACAGTTGGACCTCAAGGACAGGATCAGAGCGCAGTGAGCCCAAGGCCTTGGTAATGTAAAGGTCCAGCTTCCAACTGTGCAGCCTCAGGAGCTGGAGCTCGTGGTGCTCAGGTCACGTCAAAGCCATGTGGAGCAAACAGGGAAAAAATCGAGGGGCCAAACCCATGCCTGGGTTAGGATGGTAGAGACAGTTGGGGTTATAAGAGGGATGACTTTAGTGGCATGTTTAGAAATGAAAAGCAACTGAATGTGTGTATCTTGTAAGCAGGAGAGGTACAACAGTCAAGAAAGGACTCAATAATCAGATATTTCACTTTTAAGACCGGCTGGGGTAGGTTACCTTCTTGTCAGGTAATTCAACCTTGTTTTTCTTTCACTTACCTGTGTACAGACACATTTCCCTGGAATAGGTGATTTCTTGTTTGGAATGAAAGAGGCCATTTGTTCCCTATCACAGCAAGAGTGCCTGCACAGTGTCATCTCACACTCTCCTCCAGTAAATTGAGTTTGTCAGTGCTCAGCCACACAGCTGAGTGGAGTGCTGCAGGATGCCTCACCTCTCCTGGGAGAGGGAACTTGGCATAAGCCATATCGTAATGGGATCCAGAAACAAAGAAGCGTGAATGAAGTGCTAATTGCATTCATAAAGACATTAACAAAGGAATTAAAATGGCAGAAGCTTCTTTTCCCCCTCAAGAATCATATAAACAACCCAAAATATATTAATAATCACTGAGGTTTACACTGTTTTGAAGGGATTGTAAAGTGACAGGACATCAGGGCTTGGAAGGATCATTTCGATGGTCTTTTTTTATTGGATTCTGCATCAGACATGAGACACTTTACTGCTCCTGCTTTACTCCCATCCTTGTGTTTCCTTCAAAGAACAAGAGGGTCACTCCTCATTTGCTTCTGAAACTTTTAACATGCAATAAAAATAATGAACCCTTATTAAAAATAATAAATAAATCTTAAAAAACCCAAAACCACAAAAAAGCAAAAAACAAAGAAAAACACCCAACCAAACACAAACCAAAGCAAAATGACCACAGAAGTTTGGCTAATGGCACAATGGAAATTCCCTGTATAAAACAGCCTGAAACATCCCACCTGTTTTTTTAACCTCATTCAGTTCTGCTTACCTTTCCATGGAAAAAAGAAAGACATGCTGCCTGTTCTTTCCTCAGCCAGTTTCTACATGATTTCTTCCTTCCATGACCTTTAGACCATCCCGTGCTAATGTGGCATCTCTGCATCCTCCCTTCCCCATCTTTGCTTCCCTTCTTTATCCCCAGGCACATTGAGATCTTTCAGACATGTGCCCATAGCCCTTCCTTTCTCTTTCATTCCTGCCCTGTCCTCATCAAGGTCCCACAAGCATCTTAATTGGGACACCCACCCCTGGCACTTCCCAGGCATCATTGCGGCATCCTAAGAGTTTCTGAGTCCAGGACCTAAAAGCATAATGGAAGGAATGATGAAAAGAGACAGTTCTAGGAGAAAGAATGAGCAATGCTCCTGCATTAAATGCAAAAACTAAAATTAAAGCCATTTTCCACGTTACAGGCAGCTATGGCAAAACTGGTTACCAGTAACGATTTTTCAGGATGTGTTGGGAGTGGGGACAGAGCCCAACTATTCTTCTCATCTCAGTAGCCCCAGCTCAGGAAGGAAACGTGTCCTGGCTGTGACTTATGTACAGGTGAATGAAGAGCAAGGGCAACCTTAGCCCAGGTCTTGCTTCTGACTAAATGAAATGTGTATCTTCCAGGCGGTCAGCCGGGAGGGAGAAGCCTATCTCAGGAGTGATGGCAGGTGCTGCTGAGCTATTTCCATTTTCCAGCTCTGCAACCTCAGGAACCTCTTTAATCCCAGCCACCCGCCAAGCTCCATTCACTGGCACTGACGATCAGCCAGTGTTTTTGGATTCATTTTTAAGGCTGTCTTGCTGGCAGATTTCTGGTCCCACCTGTGACTCAAGAAGAGATTTGCAAACCTCATTCTCACTTTTTCAGTCATTTAAAGGGACACATCACGCCAAGAATTTAGGCTCTGCTTTGAACACGGGGGGGACGTGGGGTAAAGGGAAATGAAAAGAAAACCAGGAGGCACAGAAATGCTTTGCCAGATTTGTTAGAAATGAAAACGTTCTTTATCTGATTTCTGCATTCCCTGCGGCAGAGAGGGGAACCCGTATGCAATTGCATTGAAGTAATGTATGAGAATCAGAGAGCAGATTTGACAAGAAGCTCCACCAAACTCACCTAGAAGCCCAGCCAAGTGCAAAATGTAAACCTAGCAGAGTAAAGAGTGGCATAGCTCAGGGGCAGCATTTCAGTGCCTGTATTTTAAGGCATTAGTAAAGGAATAGAGATAGGAAAATCACAGAAGATACACCCCAGTGTGATTTTACTCGGGGGTTACGTTCCACAGTGTTGACAGCTACTGAGATATGTCAAAGGTAGACAGTCATTTTTTAGTCAATCATGCTTTTAGTCAATTTTGGAATTATTTAGCCAGTTGTCCTGCTTCACAAGCAGGTATGCACACATCCATACACAGATGTGCATTCGCGACTACTGGTCCAAGTGCTTTTTGGTGTGCAGCTTGATGAAATGCTTTCAACTAGGGTTTGGAAGAGGTTGAGTCAGTCAGGCTGTGCGACACTTGCCAAAGATGAAATTAGTTTTACTCACTGCTGTTTGCCTTCAAAACCCCACAAAGCCCCACTCTCCTTTTCTCTCT
>NW_009940905.1:7268-12764 GCF_000696875.1 Nestor notabilis | reverse complement strand
TAAGTGGAGAGAATTTCTCAGAGAAGCGTCGAGCTGATTTTTAATGTCATGGAAACTTCATCTGCAAATTCCTTGGAAACTCTTTAGTGAAGCAGCCTAGTAAAACAGATGATTAATATTGGTAAGCTCCTCATTTGCATATTAATTAGTCTCTGTACTCAACTAATTAAAACGGGGCTGCCTGTTTGTAGACTTTCTGAATTCCAGATTGTTGCTATTGCTCCCATGTAAGTGCATTTACCACAGCTAAGGCAGGCTACTGCTAGTACAAACCAGCCACCCCAAGCAGTGGTAGCAACATTTTAAGGCATTTGAGGCTCTAAGGGAGGCACTTTCAGTGTTTTCTTCAAAAAAACCCACTTGAAATGGCAGGATGTAATGATTGAGCAGTGCTCCTGCTTCTCTGCTCTGCTCTCAGGACAATGGCAAAAACCAGCCAAATCCAAGGCCAGAGGGAGAAGAGCACTGCAGGTCACAAACAAGCACAGGCTGAGCTGCCCTTAAGCTTTGCAGTACTTGCTTTTGTCCAGAGATGCAGCCTAAAATCAAAGCTCAGGCTGATGACTCAAGATATGACAATTCAAGGGTAATTCTGCCCTGTGCTGCTGTGTCAGAGCTCTGTACAGCCTTCCCAGTGTGGAAGTGGAATTGGGGCTTGGAGTCCCCTGAACATCAGCCAGACATGCACTTACAAGCCCACCTCTTGGCCCCATGTTCTCTGCAGAGGTGTCACAGAGGCCAGGCACTGGCTGAACTGTCACAGGCAAAAAGCTGCACTTCCCTCACCCCACATTCCCCCACTGGCACTGGCTGGGTGGATGGATTACAAACCAACCCCTCTGCTGATCCCTTGTCTTCAAGCTTTAGCACTCAAAATGCTGGCCTCGCAGCAGCCACAAGCCACAAAGTCCCCCTCAATCACAGAGCCAGCCAAGGCTGCCCTCTCCAAGAGGATCCTGCCTCCTCCTCCCTTTGGCTGAGGATGCACCATTGCCCCTCTTGCATCCCTGCCACCAGGCAGCTCCCTCATATGCTTCTCAGCCAGCACACCTGCTGGTGGCCATGACTGTCTGCTGTCCCTACCACCTCTTCTATCTCTTCTTGCTTCTGGACCTGCTTCTTGGCTCCTTTCCTTCTCCTTCCCCTCCGTGTGCACCTGATTTTTGTTCCTCCCAGCTGTTAGCATTCTCTACTTCACCATCCCCACAGGAGTGCAGGATTCCTGTGGAAATTCAGGAACTGAGGATAAACCTGCTACGCTGAGAGGCACTTTCTGAACATATATTTACTGCCAGAAAATATTTTGCATGGCAGTGACAAGTCGGTGTTCTCAAACTGTCTGTGCACAGAGAGTTTTTCCTCACCCTAGCTGCCAATAGCAGGTTGACAGGTTTTATTATACTCCATTATTCACAACAAGCCAGGTCGCTGTGCCATATGCTGTCCAGTCCTGCTAAAGCTAACCATGTGCCCATGTTGGCTGCAAACCAAGGCTGCTTAAAATCTGCTCCTTTTTTTTTACATGCTATTTGTTTGGAAAGAATTGGAGACGGGGGTCAGGCGTTCCAGTGTGTCTTATCACACGGCTCTGCTCACCCTCAGCAGCACAAAAGCCAATTCAATGGGAAAATCACAGGTCCTGGTCTGGTTTGAACCTGAGGTTCTCCTAGAAACCTGCCCTGTCCTGGGGCTGATGCAGTTTGAGGCAGGAGGAGAGCCTTAAATCTCTCTGGGACCACTGGCAGTGTATTCAACCTGGGGTACAGCTTTTGAGATGATTCATGCACTGCTTAGTAGGACACACAGCAATTAATGTTTCTAAGACTAAAGCTCTGCTTCGCTGTCAAAAGCTGTTTTAGAAGCATTACAGCTACAGCAGGCACTGTACCTGCATGTGGCTGTACAGAATTCCTAGGGCATCCTCCACTCACTCTGTACACTCACTGCTCCATGGCCCATGCAGCTTGCTATTGCCTCCGTTTCAGCTTCTCTTTTTGCTCTCTTTTGTTTGAACCTTTGCTGACTTGCTATACCCTGCAGCTACCAATGCACAGCCCCATCTAGAAAGATCATTTACCACTGCCTTTCAAGTTTGCCAGACTTTGAATCCCTCTTTTACCCACAGTTTGCACTGTTGCTGTTCTCGGGGGCATGATTTCCTTCCTCTCACTGCATCCATTTTGCTGGCCCTTCTTGCTGCTTTCAGCTTTTTCTTCCCTTGCTTTCTATGTCAAACAAGCTGATGGCAGAGGCTACGTGTAAGTACTCCCATTTCTGGACATGGCTCTTGTTTCTTTGGGTGTGCTGTCTGCTGCTTCTCTTCCATTGCTTTTGGTGGCGTTTACCCCTCTCTCCCAAAGCTGCAGGTACCTCAGCTCTTATATCTTACTGTAGCTCAAACTGTTGCCTGACACACACATCCTTTATGAGATTACTTTATCTCTGAAGCAGACCTTCTCCTGAGCACAGTCTCAGACTCTTTTGCTATAATGGTGGCCTGCTTATCTTGATAGCCCTTTCGACCGTCATTCCCACATGTCATTCCTGCCATGGGTTGCAGGAGACTACTTCTCAGGTAAAGAAGCATTGCTTTTCTGGCCAGCTCTTTACACTGGGTGATTCTGTTATGCAGGGAGGTTGTCCTGTGACGCTTGGCACACATGCCTGCATCCCTTTCTACTCCCTTTGCTTTTGCCATCTGTTCCTTGGCGGCCTCCACTATCTTCCCAAAGATTGCCATGTTCAAAAGGGAACAGCATCTGGAGCAGGGGTTCCCAATTAGTGCTAATTAGTCATGTCTTGCAGTGCCCTCTGATCCATTGTGTGAGTAAGGTGCATTGGGTATGCCAGCCCTTGAAAAACTCACTGTCAACTCCTGAATACAGCCCGTGCTTGAGTAACTTATCGTGATCTTGTCACATCTGTCCCTTTCTTGTGAGATGGGCTGGGGTTTTGAAGCCTCTTCCTGTTACTAGATGCTACACACTTCACTCAGTTCAGGTATCTCACAAGCATGGCCATCCTGGCCATGTATCTCAAGTCCAGTGTCCTGCCTCCAGAAGACAGGCAGGTGGCTAGGGAAAAATGTAAAACCTAAGATAAGCAAAGAGGGACCTTTTCCAGTGTCACCAGAGATCTCTTAAATAAGAGTCCCAGAAATCCTAGCATTTCAGGTTGGACTCCTTCCATGTGATTTCCTTTCAAAAGTCTTTTTGTAACTCCCTGGCTATTCTTACACTGCTTCACTGATTATGTCTACACACTTGGGGAAATGTAGTGCATTTCCCTCACCATGATCCATGCATATCCATCACCAGCCTGTAATTCATCTGATCATTCTATAAGGATGTTCTAACCTTGGGCCACCTGCAATTCCCAGAGACCCTTGTGGTGTGTGGCACCCTATGGACCAAACAGAGGTCTTATCTGCCCAACACTGTCCATGTGGTATCACTGTGATGGTATATATGAATCATGGTGGCAGCCTCAGCCTGGAAACAGTGTGTCTCCCATTGCCTACACTGAATGCAGATGCTGCTTAGGTGTGTGCTGATGACACGAGGTAAGTTTGATTTTATGTGTATATCCAGATTTGCACTTGAAATACACTAGATGTACCCACAATGTGTGGCCTGATTCAAGGGCTTGTACACTTCTCAGTGGTGTAGGCAGAATCTAATTGTCTCTTCTCATAAGTTCCTGGATTCCCATCACAACCTTAATGTATCTCAGTTTCTAACGGTTCAGTCCTTTGCAGGAGTTATCCTTTCAATGCTGTGTATGATCGTGAACTCTACGTATGATGTGGCAGATCACATACTTCATTTTCACTACACAACCAGGGCTTGTCTTAGTGGCTTTTCCTCTTCATGTTGTCATAAGAAGTCTACAGATGGCAATAGATGTGGATCTCCATTGTTTGCTGGCTTGAGAGTTAAGGCCAGCAGAACTCTCTACTTCACTAGTGTCACAGGTGGCAAAGAGGGGTCAATATCTTAGCCTTGCAGGTCTTACACATTCTTGACATATTTTGCTACAGTGCTGAATAAGATTCACAATAACCTTTTCATTCTTACACGTGGTGAGGATGTTCTGGCATTCCACCATGATCCTATATGCTAAACTGAGCAATTGCATGTCTTGATTCCTGAAGCTTTCAAACTGAAGGTTTGAAATACTGCTTGAAAAGGGTGTTTGTGGGTGCTACTAGGACCTGAGGGCATCAATTAACTTTAATTGCCCTGCCCAGCCTTTATTAGGCCTTTATTAAATTCACCAGCACATCCTCTGCTTAAGGACTCAGGTGCTCAGATGTAGCCTGTGTTGTGTCCTAGGTGTACCTCTGCCTCATCCTGGCTGGTTTTCAAGACTGGATGCCAGACCTACATTGTAAGCAGCTTTGTTCCAAGTCCTGGCTCTGACCCCATCTCCTACTGCTTCTGATCAGGCTCCCTGACCTGACATATCACTTCAGCTTGTCTGGGACTGTCACCACCTTGGCTTGCTCAGGTACTGTGAGACTCTGATGGTGAAGGTGCTGCCCTGCCTGTGTTGAGGTCACCCTGCAGCCTTCCCTTCCAGAGTAGTCCTTATCATGCTGCTCCTGGACAGGCATCATGTTGGTACTGTCAACTGTGTCCTGTCTGGTCAATTCCACAGCAACAAAAAGCAATCTGTTTTCTGGTTGTTGTCAGGAGAAATAGCCCAATGTTGCTGTGGTAGATCCAGGGAGACAAGGAAGTCATCATACTTCTAACCTTTGGGGAGATGTTGGCACCCAGAGAACCTTGCTTTAGTCACTGCGCACATCAATACTGAAGTTCTTCCCGCTGCTATAGTTTTGCTCCTAACTTTTCTGAGGCATAGTTGTGGCTTCCTTTGAACCCTTCCTGAGAGTAGGATGTGTTAAGCTATCTCAAGCACATAATAGGTTGCTGTTTCTTGTACAGAATAATGCATTTCTACTATGAATTGCAATTGCCCTGTGCTGGCCAATGCATATCATTGTCACACGGATGTATTTCTCCCAGCTCATTTTCCTGCTTATCATTTCGGTTAGTATTACACGGCAGCTGGGTCTGCAGTCCAGCAGAAATCAAACTGGTTATTGATCTGAGAGCAGAGTTACTACAATGGTAGCTGAATGACAGTCTTCAGAGATGTGCCTTGCATGTGTGAATCTTGCTGGCTCTGTTACCACACTACAGAAATCCTCCTTGCTGGCAGTCTGTGTCATGTACCTTACCATCCATTACACAGCTGGACTTTCCTTCTGTAGAAGATACCCCACTGGGAGGTGAAATGGTGCTGTTCCTCCAACACCTTCCACACCTGCTCATGACCTATATGTTATCCTCCTTGTCTCTTGAATTGTTTCTGTGGGGAGGGCACTGGATTATGATTTATGAGTAGGCTTTCCTGCTTCATGTAAACTGTTTACTCTGGCAAATACTGCTGTAGTTGTTTTGATGCTGGTTTTGGTTTGGTTCAGCACCC
>NW_009940905.1:0-7237 GCF_000696875.1 Nestor notabilis | reverse complement strand
ACCTGGGTCTGTGTCTCTGGACAAACTGGAGTCCTCTCAGTTCAGAGATGGGATAACTTGCTGGGATCTTTAGTGAGCCTCAATGCCGGTTTTGTTGCTGTTGTTGCTTTAAGTGTGTTTTTTCTTCTGTGTATGTTTCTTCTGCACTATATGTTTTTATAAGCATCAATACATCACAGTTCCCTGAAAGCAGTTCCCTGAACTCTGATTTCCCTGGGGTCACTGTACTCACCAAATACATTGCAGGCTTCCCTATATCATGCAGGTGCCAGGGGTTTACCCACGACAGTGTAGCTCACTCACTACTTAACCTTTTCCTCCATTGAGATGTGAAAGGACTAGCTTTAAATTTTCTGTCTGTACGCCCCTTGACCAACAGTGTTAACAGCAAAGCAAGAACACTAACTTGCAGGCTACATGCTCAGTGAGTAAGGACCAGAAATGGTTCCATCTATAAAACAGAAGTCTCCTAAGGGATGAAAATGTCTTCTTATAATGATATGGCAGCCAGCATTAAAAGACATATGTATCCATCGACTTACCACTTCCCCCAGTATTCCATTCCCACTTTGACACAGACTGCTGCAGCAGAAAAGATGCCTTTTGTTGGATCAACATTGCTAACGATGCCCAAGGAACTGTGAGCCCCAAGCTCTAAACAATAGATGGGTAGGTTTCAAAGGCTGGATTCTCCACTTTGTTTAGTATTTACTTTGTTAGGGCCAAGCAGATATATGTGCAAATCCACTCTGCTGGAAGCAATGTGTTTAATCTCTGACATCTAAACTATCCACTGGTGGAAGGAGTTAAGAGCCCAGGTCTAATAATTATTGTTACCCATTTTTTCCTTGCTCCCCAGGTCCTCTCTGAGCTGAATCGATGGCTTTGGTGTATTACTTGACAGACAGAAATAAGATGTTGACAGCTTCCTGAAGACATCCTAGGCTACAGAAACTGAGATCTTCAACCTCTGCCCCTCAAAGACAGCCCCCGAGGGTGAATGCTGCAGCACATCTTTGTAACAGGATCTGAAGATGAACTTGTTTATTTACAGGTCATAGAAACATGTCCTGAAACCTACTGATTCCTGACTTTTATCTAACCATAAATGCTGCCCCTCTTGCCCAGGCCTGGGCAGCAGCCTGTGAGAAGCAGCGTGACTGGCTTTCCCTGCTTACCCATCTGACATGGTGCGCTTGCACAAACAGCACCACTGAAAGCTTACAGGGCATTCTCTGCATGTGGCACCTCTTCTAAACCAGAAACAAACGTCTGTCATGGCTGGTGTGACTCCAGAGTATCAATTCAGACTCAGGGACTGCTACCTCTGTCCTGCTTTGATAAACATTACTGTGTGTATGATCCAAAGAGCTAGCTGTATCTCACATACAGGTCAGTGCCTTTGTTAGGCATTCAACACGCTTCTTCCAACCGCCTGGCAAAAGGAATGTGTTTGGAGGTGTAAATGATTTTGACAATTCAAGTGTAGTGTGTTAATACATTGATCAAAATGCTGAGAATTTTCAGGTCAAGGCGCATCTGTTCATCTCAGCAATCCTGTTAAGAGGTAAACCCTTATAGCTTGAAAGACACTGAGGAAGCGCTGCACGGATTTCTCTGTCGGACAGGATTCTTTTCCAATAGTATGTAGCGCTGGATCTTCACCACAGAAAGATTCCTGTCAGGATCTTAAGCACTAAATGCTGAAAGAGTTAGAGACCTCAGCAGATCAGTGTTAAAGGGGACCTAAACGGCCAGAAGTGCCTCCGCACTGTTTCTCAACATCAGCACTGATAAATGGCCAAAGCCATCAATCATTCATCAACACAACTAAATGAATGCAAGGAATTTAGACAACAATAAAGAAGGAGCGGAGCTCCTACTCTTGCTCCTGTGAGGTTTGGGCCAGTTCCCTTCCTGTATTATCGATTCATTAGACAAATCTGGGCACTTTTGAGGCTGATGGGAGGTTTCCTGTTGCCTGCCAGCAGCTTGGCTTTGAACTGTCATTGCCTCTTCTTCCCTGCTTAGGAAATAAGGATAGTTCTGCTCACCAGGGAAGCTCTCTTTGGGCTTGCACTGCCTAGAATGTAACAAAAAGCCAGATCTCCCTGCCTGGGTGCAATGCATCTTGCCTACCAAGAAATGTCCCTGGGAATAAGCACTTCTGGTGAGTTGCTACACTTCATTCCTAACAAAGCAGAACAATTTGCATTACAAGTCAGTTGTTTTAGAAGACAATGGGTGAAATCTGGAGCTTGACACTTGGCTTTCGCTCAGTCTGTCTTCTGTGGGAATATTGCCAGCCGAAGAACTGACTGAAGACAGTGTAAGGTGCCCTGGTACTAACAGTGCATTTCTACAGTGTTATTTGTCCAAAGACTTCAGAGTATATTTATTAACCAAGGTAAAGCCCAGGGAAATCAGTTGAAATCTTTGCACTGACCTTAAGTAGCTTTTGAATCAGTGCCAAAATCAGGAAATAAGCAGGTTCTGGAAAATACTGGCATGTAGGCAAGAAGAATAATCTATTTCCTTTGGGAGGGGATGGGAGGGAATGGAGGCACAGAGGTGAAACGGCTCATCTGGTGCTGCTTGGATAATCTGAGACTGACACTAGATAAATGCACATGTTTTAGGAAGTACTGACCACGGGGTGAGGGTGTTCAGTTGATGTGAAGTGGGCAAAACTTCAAACTGCAAATTCAAATTGCTTCAAGAAATTTTTCAATCTAAAAAAAGTCCCAGAGCCTCGTATGCATTTGGGATAGCATGAATTAAGGACAAATATGTTTGAATTGAATCCAAAAAGCTCTCTTGACTATTCTCTCTTCCATTTCTGCCTTCTCTCTTCTTTGGTGTCTGTGTAGCTGTTATGTTTTACTTACAGATAATTGGAAATGGAATATAAACTCATTTAATGGGCCCAAGTGGAATGCCAAAGAAATCAGCAATTAATGAGTGCATACTTAAAACCAGTCTCACTTAAAGGCAGTAAGGATGGATGGACGGGGTGGCAGCAGGTACATTCTGGCATGTGGGGTACCTTAGAAAGTACCTTAGACTATCCAAATCTGGCCCCAGACTTTTCCTGGATTAGGGAAAAGCTTGATCCCACAACCTAAAACATAGAAACTGACTTCATTGGTTTCTGTGGTTTCTGAATAGGACTGACCTGGCTCTGATCACAGGTCTTATTTGACTTAATTGACATGTTTCCACTGACTTTCAAATAGCTCCCAAACTAGATCCCCATTTGAATTATGGAATGTGGTTCTTCTTTTTTGTACTAGGAATGTAACTCAACTAGTGGTCAAAATGGGCCAGAACATACCAGTAGGGAACATAGGACTCTGTTCAGACTACTAAAATGACAGCAGGTTTTGAAGAAGGGGCTGTTCAGTTCTACCTCAACTGTTGCATTCTCTTTACCAGGACCTGTATCATTCATGTTGGCTGATCTAGTTCTTGTCTGCTCCCTATGGTCAAATCTGGGGCTCCCACCTATTGACTGTTTGCTTTTAAGTCTTGCACCCCTGACAAACAAAGACTCTCCATTTCCATTTTTACTTCTTTCCTTTCAGTCTACATAGACACACATTCATTTTGTCACTTCACTTATTCCTGCTTCTTTCTTATTAGTAAATATTAAACTATGGAGAAGTTTGCATTGCAGTCCATATGGTACATATGATAAAGCTGTTCTAAGTGTCACTCTGGACTAATCCCTTCCCAAGTATTCTCCACTCACAATAAGAAAAGGCAGCTCTGCTTGTATTCATAGCAAATCTTTTCTTGCTTTTGTTGGCAATGCTTCTGTTTTGGCAGAAACCTGTCAAGCTTAGAACTGGCAACCACAGGTTTTTTCACATTCTCAGATGAAACGTAGGCAACATGTTTTCTATGCAAACATCCTTCCTACTCTTCATTAGTGCTTCCAACATCATTGTTGTTGGTACAGAAGGCAAACATTGGTAGCTTTCCCTCTCTCACCACCGTAACTTGAACTGAACAGGGCTGAACTGATATGGAGTTTTTGACTAGGAAAAAATACCCAGTGAAGAAATAACAAGCAAAGTCTCTCAAAGCAAGCCCAGAATGGCTGAGTCTGTCGTACAAGTGGATGTCAAGATTAAGAGCTGTAAGTCAGTTTTGAATAAACTGTTAAGTCCACACTGCATCATGCAGAAATACTCATTTCTGGGTACTGGAAATGGCATGGTGTGTTAGTGTCACTGCACCATGCTCCATTCACGTCCCATGCATCTCTTTCAGCTCCACAAACTGATCCTTAGAAACACATTACACAGGAAATAAAGCAAGTGAAGTCCAAGAAGTCAGGTTTTATCTCCACTCAGTATAATTAGCATGGCGTGCATCTGAGACATGGATCAGGATTCTCTTTGCTTGAGCCACGAGCTTGTCCCTACAACCCCTATTTAAAATCCTTCTGGCTTCCTGTGCATCTCACAAATTATTTAAAACCCAAATCCTTGTAGACACCTTATTTCATGCTCCTAGATCTCAGTTGTCCTACTGCACCTACCCTTATTGAAAGCAATTTACCTTTGTCCGCCTCCCTGCAGGAAAGTTGCCAGCCCAGGGCATGCTATGCTGTGGTCCTTCCTCATCAAATATCCTAATTGTTTCTCTGTTCACTCTCTCACTCTGCCACAAGACTGGGGATAGTGGCAGTCCTTCACAGCTACATGTGGGAAAAGATTTCTTAACATCTTCCAGCACTGTTGTTGACTCCCTGTGCATCTCATAAATCGTATGAAATCAGTTTAGCTCATGGCCTCTATTGTCCTAAGCCTCCTACTCCAATTTCTGAATTCTTGATCCACTTAACCCCTTGGGAGATCTGGTAATAAAGGGTGTGATTCAGTTCCCAATACCCACACACAAGGACATTGAACTGTGATGCAGTGAAGAAGTTAATCTCTGTCGAGAATCTTGGAGCTCTTTCTCTTGCCCAGCCTGGGGTTAGGATGGATATCTCTGCCCCAGTGAAGAGTAACGCAGCTGTTCACACTTGTGCTTCCTTTATCCCTCCTAATGGAGTCTCTGCCCCCTCGACACAACTCGCTTCAGTGGCTGCAATCATTAAAGGCGTTGGAAATAGAGTCTGAGACTTATGCAAACTCCTGCCTCAGGTGTCATGACCAATGAACCGATCAAAAATGCCAGCTCTTCTTAGGATGCCATCCCTGAATTCATACCCGGTGGCAGATCTGTCACGCAGTAGCCAAACATGTTAATACAGCTGGAGCCTTTAGGTGCACTCGTACCCTCAAAACTCAGCGGAGTTGCTGTCATCCTCCAACTGTTCAGTGGCCTAGATGAAATTAGTTAGAAGTCTAAACACAGCTACTAATAAAGATACTGTCTTTTCCCCTCAGAAGAGGCACCAGCTCCCTTTGCTACCAGATGTCCTCTTTGGCAGCTCAAGTCAACGAGGAGCTAAGAGATAAAGAATGATCCTGATCTCCAAGAGGAGGCCTCAGGCCCCATGTGGCAGTAGTGGAAACAGCAGAAGGGAAGTTCTTTATTGCTGCTGCTTACTGGGGCTTGGAGTTGATGTCAGTTCCTACTAATGTTGCTTGTCACCAGAATCTAATAGAACTGCTTGTGTGAACTGTCTCCTGCTCAGGAAACTAGTTCCCTTGGCTCCACACAGCTCTCCTGGAGAGAGGTCTGGGGCTGGATGGGCAGAACTTTCAAAGTGGATTGGGCAGTGGAAGAAAATTCATCCAGACCTACTAAGCACCAGCCACACATTGCAAGAAGATTGGGAAAGGGAGCTGGGAAGCCTTGGGGTATGTTTTCCCTTTTCCCTGTACTCTTCCTTTGATATCTACAACTGGTCAACACTGGACAGTAGTGATCTTTGGTCAGACCCAGTACAGCCACTTTTATATGAGTGCATACTAACAGTACTGGTAAGGGTTAATGGGATTAGGCAGGTCCTTAGAATGAGCTCATTTCAAAGTTAGTATGCCTTCCCCACAGCCATAACGCATTGGTGGGAACAGAAGTGCAGGCATTCATGGCTTTGACTCTGGAATGAAGGGGATGTCCAAACCCACTCCCACAGAGGTGTTTAAGAACTTTCACTGAAATCAGAACAGCAACACTTAGTCCACATTTTCAACAGCCCTATACGGAACAGAATCTGGCCTGCAACATGTGCACCAGAGTTGTCAAGCTTGTTCAGGGAATCACCCACAATTTTCCAGGATTAAAATATTAGTGGAATTAAGATCTCTGATTCTTTTATGATACAAACCCAGAGAGACTAGAGATTCATTTGCCTCTCACTGAATGCATTGTATCAGAAGAACATGTATTTTTAATGCAGAGACATCCTTCTCCTTTTGGAGGACAAGGATGACTCTCTCAGATTTTAGCATGGTCCAGATTCTCTAAAAAGTCTTTGAATTTGCTGCACAAGACTTGCATTCTCCCATTGCAGTTTTCTGGAAGAATTTCTCTCATTCAACCTAAGCTAACTCAAGATGAATTTGCTTCTATGTTCTAGTCCAGAGGCTTAACTAGATATAAAATCACCACCTGCTTTTACCTCCAGGAATTCAACTGTGTGCTTTAGACTTGGAACGGCTACATGCGCTCTCTGCCTATTTTCCAGGTTTTGCCATCATAAACATATTCTGTACCTGTTATGGCAATTTAATTGCCCTCAGCAGTCTGGAAAATGTGACCATCACGGCCAAGTGACCAATATGCTGGTAAGCATTGTCATGTCGAGCAAGTCAGTCCTCTACAGAGCAGCTGCTTTTCTCACTGCTGGTAGCAAGATCTTTCATTGTATGTTATAGCTGTATAGGGTGGAAGAGTGATGGGCACAGTGACTTATCATAACAATTAAGAACTAATTCTTTACAAATCTGAATGGCAAATTCGCATATCTTTTGCTGGAAACATCCAGCGAGGCTGCCTTCATATTCTGACAAAGCTTAATCCAGGCTACACCATTCAAACCCAGATTTCAGACGTGCCAGCGTCATGTCCTTGCCCGTAGCAGGGTAGCTGGAACTAGATGATCTTTAAGGTCCATTCCAACCCAAACCATTCTGTGATTCTATGATATTTAAACAGCACATTTAAGCAGGAAGATGTGCCATTTGTTGTAATGCCCTACGCGACTCACGCTTCAGGAGACATGCCAAGAGGAATGGTGCCTGAAAGCGGGCCCCGCGGCAGCGCTCGGCCGCTC
>NW_009940904.1:0-656 GCF_000696875.1 Nestor notabilis | reverse complement strand
CCAGGCTCCAAGGTGAGGTCCTCAGATGCTCTCCTCTCTCTCAGCATTGCTCCATTAGAGCACACAGCTCTCTGAACTCCCTCAAGCTCTTGATTACCATGGGAGCTGAGACCAAGAGCTCCCATGCAGGTACCTGCTTTGTGCATGCCTGAGGAGGGGCAAGAGGAATCCCTCCTCCTGTGGCTTTGTGGAGGCATAGGAGGGAGATGAGTCCCCAAGACTCTCTGGGAGATGCAGGGATTTGGGGGAACCCCCGTCTCCTGAAAATGGAGGGTACATCAGTCACAAGGCACCCAAGTCTCATTGGTTGCCCCAGGTGGTCTCTCTGCCTTAAATGGGGGGAATTGGGGGTTCATGGGAGATTTAGGGGTTCATGGGGGGTCTCCAAAGTTTTTTTTTCATGGGAGATTTGGGGGTTCATGGTGCGTCTCCAACATTCCCCATAGGAGGCACAGTAATTTGGGAGACTCCCGCATGTTCCACAAAATGGTGACTTACATCCACCCCGAGTCTCTCCTTGGGCCCCATGTTGCCCCAGGGTGGGGATGTGTTGCAGGAAGAGAATGTGTGGGTTCAGAGGGGATTTGGAGGTTTAGGGGGGATTCTGGGGTTCAGGAATCTCCCCAAAACTCCCCAGGGGGATGCAGGGATTTGGG
>NW_009940903.1:0-6948 GCF_000696875.1 Nestor notabilis | reverse complement strand
GTGTATTTAAGAGACCTGCCAAGTACTTTCTACTGACCCTTGTGGTCAACAACTTGGTAAATCTGCTCCCAAGAAGTAAAGTATGGCTGAAATCCTGATTAGAGGAATCAAACTAACAGGAGAGTCCTGAGTAAATAAGGAACTGCCTGATTTTGAGACCACAGACTGGATTTTCTGTTCCTTAGATCGAGACATATGTCAAAGCAGACCCCCAGGCATGAAAGAACTTGGACCTTTTGACATGAGATTTGAAGCAGTGGATGTGAAGGTGATCCCACACTCAACTAAGGTTTGGAAGTTGTTTCCAAACAGTGCATTTGCCTGAGTCAGAATCCTCCCTGTTGCTTGAGTGACTTTGCAGGTTCTGAGCCTAAAAACATTGATATGAAGCAAACCCAAAAGTTCAGATTTGAAGCTGTTCAGTATCATCAGCACCATTCGTTATCTGTCTTGTCCAGACAGTGGCACTTGCCAGGAAAATCTCCATATGAACGTAAATGTGACTGACAATGTCCTGTGACAGCAGAAGTTTCCAGACAGCAGAGACAGCTTGAGATTACAATCAAGCTATTGCAAACAGTCTAGTTAATATATTTAAAGAACTGATTGTCACTTCAGCTAAAACTTACTGCCTCCTTTGCTCTTGCGTGATATTTGACTGTGGTTACAATTGTCTGCTCCTGTGAAGCAAAACCACTGCTGAATGTGGTTTAAATTTACCCATGTTACTTTGCATTGTGTTGTTCCTAGTGCTACTAGGAGCAGTCAGTTATTGTATTTCAATTAAAAGGTCTTTAAAATTCTTAAAATGCATTAATGTGGTAGCTACACAATCATCTGAATGAGCTTTTGCTCTTCTCTGAAGCTTTGATTTAGGCAACAAGTGCCTACAGACAGTAACACTTAAATCAGTGGAGTTACTTAGGGTAAGTATAAGTCCTTTAATGTATCTTGCTGAAATAATCCTAAACAGGTCTACTTTTTGTTGTTAGCAACTTGTCAAACTCTTGTTAATTTTTCGTTGTCAGTAACTTTGCCATTATCCTTTATTACAGTTTTGCAGAAAGGGCTCAAAGAAAACTTCGCTGATGCTCAAGTCTCTGTTGTAGACTGTCCTGATCTGACTCAGGAACCCTTCAACTTTCCTGCCAAAGGTAACCACGCATTCCTGTCTTCCATAAAGACTTCTCCAGTTCTTTCTACCTGATCCTACTTGGTTTTGATCTTCTAAAGATGTTGGGAGAGCTTAAATTGTTTTTCAGGTAAAGAATATGCATGAGAGGAGAGCTACATTTTATTTCTGGATTTGATTCCTAGTTGATGTATGAACAAGGACAAGTCATTACCAACTACTTGTCATAATTTTATTTTCTTAAATACAGTACACTGTATTTAGTGTACTGAAAAGGTTTTGAAATTAAGTTGTTATCCTACAGCTGGAGAAACTCTTTAGGTCCATGCCAATCACTGTCTGAATCTAAGGAGTTACACTTCCATTCATTTTTAAATTACTGTCATTCATGTATGTCAATGAAGAAAAACCATCTTATTCTGAGTGGAATTCATCTTCTTTGACATTAGCTGCCTAGAAGACAGACATGTCATCTATGCTACTCATCTAAGTTCCCTCTGTCACCAATGTGTTGAAAGAAACACCTCCAGAAGGTGATTCATCACTTCTTAAAATACATGTCCAAGTAAGTGGGATGAATTATCCCAAGACGTGGGCATCCAGCTTTGCTGGAACTTCGCAAGTGGAGTGTCAGTGGGGGTATCCGTTGTGTGGTGAGGGCATCTCAATGGAGAACTGGTGAAGAGCAGCTGTTGCCCAATGTAATAATTTTTTGGTGCATAACAGAGCGTTAATTTAATAACAGGTATTAAATTGAATCCTACTGTGAAGCATTTTAGGACTTACTGTCCTTGGACTTCTTAACAGTGTAACACTTTATGTGAGCATGCTATGGAAATAGTGTTCTCAAAGGGTTTTAGAAGCTTGAGGAAGCAGTTCTTTGGTGGGTTAGACTGCATCTCATTTAAGATCATTAGGAAAAGTATTTTTACCATGCTAACTGGCTTTATCCTTCCAGGAATCTGTGGAAAACCTAGGATAGCTGATGTGGGAGGTGTTCCTTACCTCATACCTCTTGTACAGAAAGAAAAAGTGAGTTTTTCCTGTCGCTCTGTGGTTCAATACATTTGTTGAAAGCAAAGCAAGATTTTGTTGAAATATAAACAGAACTAAGGAGTAATAGATACAATAAGATTTACTTTTCAATGGTGTTTGAGACTGATTCTGTTGTGTGTTAAACATAGACTCGGTCATGAAATCTTACACATTGTAGCAAAAATAGTATACTGTGGTTGATAGTTCATCTTCTCCTGCCCTCAAATACAAGATGGTTTTGGAAACATACCACCTGTGACAGGAGCCATGGAAGGAACTACTAAACAAGAGGCTTGTCTGCATGTTTATATATGGTTTGCAGTGATCTCAAGCCAAGCTTCCCTGTAAAAACTGGCTGTATGTGCATTTTCAGGCCAGTGTTGCATTTACATTACTGTCCTTTTCTAAGAATATCACGTGTCCTTTCTGACACCTCACCCCATCTGTCTCTGTCTCATGTTCCCTTCCATTTGGTTTATTTTACACAAATACAAATTTCAATAAGAACAATAATTCAGGTTTTGGTGAAATGGCAGTGGAACAAACAGGCAGACTCCACCTTTCAGAAAACTCAGGGACATGTACCTGATTTGTTACTACCAAACGTTGTGTTGTTCAAAAACTGTGTTCAACCTAATTATCCAAAACACTAATGAGGGCCTTGTGAATGAAATGCATCCAGAGGTTACAGTGAACAGAATGGCAATTCCTAATCACCAAAATCAAAGGAGTGTTTCTCTTTTGCAGGTGTATGATCTAAATACAGTTGCAAAGGACATAGAGCTGCCTGGAGCTTTCATTCTTGGAGCTGGAGCTGCTTCAGCTAAGATTCTTGGAGTAAATGCTGAGGTCAGTAAGTAAGTGTGATGGTTCTCAATGAATTCATGAAAGTATCATAATAGTAAAGCAGTATCATGACGGGTATTTCCCATTTACAACAAAACATTTAATAAGCACCATTCATGCCAGAAGCACATAAAACATATTAGCAGGAGTTCAGATGAGGGCCATCCAATGAGGTGCATACTATTGAGATAATAAAGCTTGATGTTTAACTTGTAATTCCCCAGGAAGCATGTGATTGCTTTGAAGAGAGCGAGAAATGTGATTTTTTGAAACTGATTGACACAGACCTGACCAGAGGTTTTAAAGACAAGATTTAGAAATGCTTTGTCAAAGTTGCTGGTAAATGCCTTTGAAATACTCCCTGGCTTTTGCATTCTTGGATGGCTTTGTTCTACCATTGTAAACTTTAAAAATGCCACATACAAAATGGTCTTTTGCAGGAGAGGTGGGAGATAAAACTGCTGCTGCCAGAGTCTTTTCAAACGTAAACCTCTGGTCTTGCCATCTCCTTGTGATGCATTTATTGGTGGATGAGATAGTCCATCTCAGCATTAAATCTGGGTCATTTTTGAGCGAAATTTGAGCCAACAACAGTGGTTGTTACTGTATACTGAGAAAGTACTACATAGAATTCTAATACTTATATGCAGGCCTCACATCTTTACCAGTACCATTAATCTTCACATGACATTAAATTTAACTGTCCAGAAAAGGTAAGACTGTTTTCTGGAGTTTTCAATTATATTACAATATTAGTGCAGTTTTCTTACCAGTACAGAGCTCATCCTTAGAGCCAGATCTGTGTGACACAGGAGATTATTTCTTGGGCTCATGGTCCAAAGCTTAAATTGCATTTATGTGAGTTCTGTTCATTTGACTGACTCTTTACATGTTCTTATTGACTTATTCTTACATGGTATCTTTTTTTTTCTTTTCCAGCTTATCCCTATTGTTCAAACTAAGAGTGACAAAAAGCCTGCTGTAAATGGGAGCTATGTTGCTCAGATAAATCCTGCAGATAAAGGGTGCCTGCTTGAGAAGTACAGCAGTAAATACACTGACTGTGAGTTTGGGCTGCTGGCCAACCTTTATGCCAGTGAGGGCCAACCTGGTAAGGTGTGTACTTGGATCAAAGGTAACTTGGCTTGTGGAGCTTTGTGGCTGAAGGCAAACTCATGATTCAGTGTTTGCCTGTTGGTTTTCTGTGATAATAATAAAGTAGTAATTTCATGAAAGAAATATCCAAATATAATGAACTGATGTCAGTGAGCAAGGGGAAGAATTGGTGGAGACAAAGAGGCATTTGGATTTCTTATAGGTTTACTGAACTCTTCCATCATAGATCATCCATCCAAATCTAGCTCAAAGTAGCAGTGATTTAAGGTAATGTTTGTACAATGCACTTGTGTAAATCAGCGCTGGGCACTTGTCTAGTTTTCTGGAGAAGTGCTTCCCCCAACACAGTGCCAAGAGTTGCTGGCAGAGAGTCAAAAACCTGGCAGCTGCATGGAAACCCAGCAGTGTTCTCTGCTCCCCAAAGTTTCTTTACAACTCTTGGGAACAGAGTGGAAGCCAGCTGGTGGACAGAAAGGGGTTGCTTATATCATTGTCTTATGTAAGGGTGCTGGGCAGCAAGTCATTTACTCAAACACAGGCAAAGCTGGCATTAAAGAGACAGTCAGGAAGGAGGGTTGATCAGGTGCTGGAAAGATGCAAGTGGAGCAGCACTTACAGGGAAACACATTCTCAAGAAGTCCTCTTGGTTTATAAGCTTGGGAGAATTTCAGAGCAGCGCTCACAAACCTTTGCAGACTGTTGCACCATGAGACGCAGCGTCAATGTGACTTTATTTTCCAGGTTATTGAAGTGAAAGCCAACGGAAGAACTGGGGAACTGAACTTTGTGTCTTGTCTCAGACAAATTTTAGAGAAACAGTATGGAGAAAAGCCAGTTGGGATGGGTGGTACGTTTATCATTCAGAAGGGGAAAGCCAAGATTCACATTATGGTACGTTGTTCTCAATTCAGGTAACTTTCTTCATCCATCAGAAAACAGAAGTGTAAGTGGGGGTATAACATCTCAGTGCCTTGACTTTGTTTTCTATTTTTAAATGGATGCATAACTGTTAGGAAAAGCAGTACATTAAGGAGTTGATGTTGCAAAACTATTACTCAGACTTAATACCATCATCCTTTCTTTTGAAATCTGTGGGCACCTAAAGAAGTATAGAACTACTGTAAAATGAACTGAAATGAAAAACACGAACTGAAATGATACTTATAAGAAGCAATAGACTTTTTTTACAGTAACTGAGCTTCTAAAATGTACTAGGAGGAGAATCTTCACTTCAGTAGCTCTCCCTATGCAATGAAAGAAGCAATATTCTGGTCACTTCTGTTTCTGGCAGAAACACAGTAAACAGGCACTGGTGAGCTGCTTTTAGTCAAGAATCAGGAACTGTAGTGGTAGGACAAAGGGTACTGGGTTTAAACTTGAACAGGGGAAGTTCAGGTTAGATATAAGAAAGAAATTCTTCACAGTGAGGGTGGTGAGGCACTGGAATGGGTTGCCCAAAGAAGTGGTAAATGCTCCATCCCTGGCAGTGTTCAAGGCCAGGTTGGACAGAGCCTTGGGTGACATGGTCTAGTGTGAGGTGTCCCTGCCCATGGCAGGGGGGTTGGAACTAGATGATCTTAAGGTCCTTTCCAACCCAAACCATTCTATGTTTCTACAAGAACGAATGTGAGTAGAATTGTGGGGAGGGGAAAAGTGAGGGAAGGCTCTTAGAGAGAAGGTATCTCGATACAAGTGTCTTCCTTTCACTTACGAAGCTTATATTTTGTTGTAGCCCCCAGAATTTTCTGCCTGTCCTCTGAATACTGATGAAGATGTGAACAACTGGCTCAAATTCTTTGAAATGAAGGCTCCACTGATCTGTCAGCCAGTTATAGTTTCCAGAGACCCAGTGAGTCTTTCTCATTTCTGAGTGTAAACTGAGACTTGTAATTTTGTCTTACATGTGATCTTCCTTTTAAGGACAGGAGCTTGTATATATAGTATGTATTGTATATATTGGGCATATATTGTATACACATTGTATATATACATTGTATATACCAGAGGTGGTGTAATGAAATAGAAGCTTCTCATTTCTGTCACTGGAGAGAGCCATGAAAATGGACTAGAGGGCTGGAGCACTTCTATGAAGACAGGCTGAGAGACCTGGGGTTGTTCAGCCTGGAGAAGAGACAGCTCCAGGGAGACCTTGGAGCTTTGTACAGCTCCTCTGCTTTTGTCTCATTAGTTTCACAAACGTCTTGCAAATGTTCAGTGCTTAATGACTGGAGCAGGCTCTGAGAGCTGTGGAAATCCACGTCTAGGAGAGGAGAGACTATCCCAGGACATTTTAAATCCTGCTCACATGGATGTGTGTTCACGGGCCTTTCTTTTGTGACAGGGCTTCGACCTGCGTGTGGAGCACACCCACTGCTTCAGCCACCACGGGGAGGGAGGGCACTACCACCAGGACACCAGCCCCGACAGCGTGCAGTACCTGGGGTACTTCCTGCCTGCCGAGCTGCTCTTCCGCATCGACCGGCCCCAGGAGACCCACCTCGTCGGGAGAGACTGAAGCTGTGGTGACAACTGAATCTTGCTAAACCACAAGTGCTGATTTTTTTAACGCTTTTAATTATGCACGTTTATCAGAGTCACGAATAAACGACAGCAGCAAAGAGATGACTTCTTAATTTTGTGAGAGGGAGAAATTCAGAGTGTGCGTGTCAGTGAGACTATGACTGTTGTAGCCCCACGAACGACGTGGACCTGTTACCGTGGGTCTGAAGGACGGAGGGGAGGCGGCCGCTCCGTGTTAATGACCCTCGGCAGAGCCGCACGGCTCCGCCGGTGCCGATCGCGACCGTCCCGTAGGGGCT
>NW_009940902.1:62802-69536 GCF_000696875.1 Nestor notabilis | reverse complement strand
CTGTGTGCCCCTGGGGCTGTGGAGGGGTTCCTGCGTGCCTCTCGGGCTGTGGCAATGGTGTGGATCAGCCCCGAGGTGGTGGACGGGTCATTATACTCATATTAGACTTTCGGAGGGGCAGACAAGTGTCCCCCCCACGTGCTGGTCCCCCTCCAGGACAGAGATGCCACATAACAAACTCTCCTACGGGCCTTTGCAATGACGTGGTGAGGAAGCTCCGGTCCAGGATGAGGCCCAGGCAGGAGCAGGATTTAGAGCCTTGTTGCTGTCATTGCGATTGGAGTTTGGCACCGACGTGCCTTTGAGGATCTGAGCCTTGGTGACCATCCTGACACCGTGCCACCATTATGGTGTAGGGCCGGCACCTGCTGCACCGGGAGCAGACGTGCCGGTGCAGATGCGCGGGGCTGGCAGCCCACAGGACCGGGGCATCTTGGAGTGCTTCCTGCAAAATGGACTCTCGGAGCCTCGTGAATCTGCCTCTGACGGCCTCTCCTTTGAGGAAGCGCAAAGCAGAGCCAGCCTTGAAGCTTCCTGCAGGAAGCTAACGCCTGGTCAGAGCCACCACTCCTGCTCTTGAGACATGGGGCTGCTTCTTATGCTGGCAGGAAAATGGGGCTTTTCCAAACCCAAGCTCGGCAGCTGGTGTGTGCAAGCCCAGTTCTGATCTCTGCAGCAGCTCTGCTTTCTCACTCCTCTCGGTGTACATGATGTACCGGTACAGTTTGAAGCACGGCTGCGAGTGGTGGAGGAATAGAGCAGCTGAAGGGAAGCTGCCACGCTGCAGCAGGAGACTTTTGCACCTTCTTACACCCTCACGCCAGTGCAATGGTGCCAGGCTGGATTTTACCCTTGGAGCATAAACATGTGGCAAGCCAGAAAGATATGTAAATCGTGTAAACATCAGTAGTAATTGGAGACCCGTTTTGAAATTGGTTTGATACCTGCATGCCTCCCAGGCAAGCTTTTCTGATGTTAACCATTGTGCATCTTTGCATGAAAAATGAGGCTTTATTTTCAGCCTGGGTAATAGCAGCGCAGCATGGGTAGAAATGAACATGCTGTGTCCCCTCTAATCTGTCCACAATCAGGCTTCTCCCAAGCACTGAGCCGCTACCGCCGTCGTCAGAGATGAATAGTCCTAGATACAGATGGCAGCCTGCTTCCCTGCTTCCCTCAGAGCCTACATCATCCCTTCACCATCCACAGAGGAGGGGAGCAGCCAGTGAGAAAGTGTCCCTGGGAAGACCCCTGTGCCACCGCAGCCACCTGCGTCCCCGGCTTTGCTGCCCATGGCTCTGGCCGGAGTCACCAGCTTGTGACCATCAGCCACAGGCGAGGCAGCTCCTGATTGCCAGAAGCTGCTCTAAGCTCCCATTTGCTTCTGGACAGGGTTCAAGGTGCTGATTTAGAGCTCATGGATTCACTTCTTGCTGTCTTCCAGCCTGGATCCATCGTGCCCGGGGCTGGAGCCGCAGCTGGCCGAGTGCTCTGGCCAGCCATGCCTGGGGCTGGAGGCAGCGGACAGCCCCTTGCTGCAGCTCCGCAGCCCAGAGCAGCCTGGTTTTGGTCTCCTGGACCATGGTGAGGTGTGCTGAGTCACCCTAAGTCAGGCCAAGACATCACCCACCGTTCCCATGAGGAGGATGTGTTTGAGGAGAGGACTTGTCGTGCTTACTGAAAGCAAAGGGGTTGCGGGCGGATCGCAGACGTAGCTGGGATGATGGGAGGGAGTTGTTTTGAGCATGGAGCCTTCTTGTTTATTCTTCAGTTTGGAGGGGTGTTTTTAGGCTTGTGATGGAATAAATGGAAATGAAGTTTCAGCTCCTCTGCTTGGGGATGTGGGGGAAGCCCTGGGCAGGAGCCGTTGTCTGTTCTTGCCGAAAGCTGGCTATGTGACAGCAAAGCTTTGTGGAGATTTGCACCAACCTCTTTCATCTTGGGTTTGGTGTGTCCTGCTGTTTATGGCATAAAAATGATGATGCTTTGCAGAAGATGTCTGTATTTCACACTTTGTTTCTGCTTACATGTCTTGTCTGGGAGCTTAGCTGGCTTCCCCTGTGGGTAGTGTCTTTGGCTACAAGAACTGTGTGACTATTAGTAGAGTTCCCAGTAGGCTCCTTGCGTGACCTTGTGTTATGGTTTTCTGTGCACAAGAGAAAGGGATTCCTGAGCCCCTTCTTGCTTGCAGAGATATTGCATAGGGAAAACCTATGAACCCTGACATGCCAACTCTGGTTTTGCTCGGGCAGGCTCTTGCAGATGTCAATAGCTGGCTGGTGGGTTTGGACCGTGGGCTGTCAGGAAAATTGCCTTTCCTAAAAGCTTTCCCTGAATGAGGCCTGGCTCACTGCAGCTCTCTGCAAAGCTTTCCAGCTGTTTGAAGGAAGCACTGTACAACTTCCAGAGATGTCATGGTTTTACGCCCTCTGGGGATGGGTTGTGACAAGCAGCCACAAACCTGCACTCTGCCGGCTGCAGGATGGTCTAGATGTCCCCTGGGTCTGGCTCCTGCATCCCCCAGGGAGCATGGACCCTTCTGCACATCTCTTGGGTGACTCTAACATTGAGGAATCCTGTTCCTTCAACTGCCTTTGGTTTTGGTGTCCCTTTTTATCTCCCGTGCTGCCCATGGACCAGTTGGTGAGGACTTGGAGGAGCTCTCTCTGCAGGAGAGACGCAGGAGCTTTAAAGAACAGTGTTGACACTTGCAGGTGGGCAGAGCTCTGGCCTGTGAGCAGGGAAGTTAGGTGGCAGCTTGGTGTGTGCATGAAATATGTACGAGGCAGGAGTGTTAAACCTACTCAGCAGTGTTAACTCTGTGCTTAAGGAGGAGCAGCCCGAGACCCATGACGAGTGTCATGAAAGTCCTCTTACGTCAACTATTTAATATCCAAATCCCTCAGCCATTTGTCTCAATGTGCCTTTGCAGGACAGGGGCCACCCACATGATTTCCTTTGCAAGATGACAAATGTATGGCAGCACCGCGGCTCCAGCGTTGCCCTCGCTGCGCAGCCCTGCGATGGCTGGTGGCATGGCCGGCATGCTGGAACCCTCTCACCGCCTCTTCCTCTCCAATTGCCATCCCCTTTAGATGTGGACGGGTATTTTCTTCATCCACATTGTGTCAGGACCTTGGAGAGGAGCAGGAGCTGGAGCTGGGTGATTGATTTCTTACATTTGGTGCCCAGGATGATGGCCAGAGCTTTGGGAAGGAGCAGCTTCCCTCTGTGCCATGTGTGCTGGGAAGGAGGTGCAGCAAATGTCCCTGGGATGTTTCACAGCATCAGCTTGTGCCCTGAGGAGGAGGTTGGTACCTCCTTTCATGTGAGACACCCCTCTGCACCTGGGGTGCCCCGTGAGGATGACAGAGACGGGCTGACTGTGCGCGTCAGGCTGGTTTGAGTCAAAACCAAGTCCTTGGCTGCAGCTGCAGGGAGCCTCACAGTTTGCTTTGGAAATATCCTCTGCGTGCAAATGCTTCCCACCTTCTTCTTGCCTCCATCCTCCCCCTTGTTCAGCGTCATCCCCTCTGGTGTCTCCAGGGTTTATGCAGCTCTTACCCCATTCCCACTGACCATGGTTCCCCCCTAGCCCTTAGCTCTTTCCTGGGACAGCCCTGCTGTAACACGTCTTTCTGTCCTTCACCCTCAGGCAGCTGCTGGCTCCAGTGATGGTGATGGTCATGCCTTCCCTGGGATGCTGTCGGGGCCAGCACTGGGGTGGGCAAGGGCCACGTCCTACTGCTCCATCAGCAGAGCAGACCCCATGAGGTATTTATAGGCTCAGTGATGTTATTCCCCTGTCAAACTATTACTGAAATAGGCTCGGTGTGTGTCATAGGAGAGAGGATTTTAATGGCACAGTTTCTTTGCTGCAGGAATGAAGTTGATGCTCCCTCACCATTTCCCTCGTCCGATTAATCATTCCCACGGTGGAGAGGCAGGAGGGAATGGCTGCTCCAGCAGCTTGGCTGGGGGCAGGTCCTTGAGATGGGCACCTCAGCCAGGCCTGTGCCCACAGGGACCTGCTGCCTTGCACCCACACTGGGCTGGACCTTAACTGCCAAGGGCAATGGTGCCTCTGGTCTCTTGAGGAGATCCTGGGGAGCACCGAGCCTGGTGGGAGCAACCCAGCCACTGGGGACCCTGCTGGGGCAGATGTGCCAAGGCAGGCTGGTGCTGGAATTGAGCAGACACAGTTTAAGGGGCAAGGTCCCTCTCCCAGTGGTTTTTCCATTCTGAACAGTTAGACAATTTTCTGAATGATCAGAAAAGGTCAGTTTGTCATTTTCAAAATAACCCACCCTCATTTAGACTCAGCTGGGCGCTGCTGCTGGTTGGGGAACAGGTCAAAGTCCAGTGAATCCTTTTAGCAATGTCTTGAAGCATTTCAGCTGACTGAAGAGCAAAGGGTTTCTCAGCCTGTCAGTTCATAAACACTGGTGTGATTCCCTGTCTAGTCGCTGCTTGCTGCAGGGGGGGAAGTCTCTGGGGTGGGAAAAACAATTTTGTGCCAGGCATAGATTTGGGTTGTAATTTCTGGGCAGCGTGCTGAATGTCCTGGGGATGGAGGTGTGCGGATGGACACATCCACCACAGCACAATGGCCTCAGCACAGGAGGGTGATGCTCACTGGAGGTTATGTGCTCTCTGCGATGGGATGTGGGGTGTCAGGGCTGGGCAGGAACTGGGGCACTTAAGCTCCCAATAAGCTCTTCAGTCATTCCCTTGGCCTGGCTGGGAGTGGGAGTCCTGGCCGCAGCAGATCAGAGGTGTCTGCCTGTGGGCTTTGAGCCCTGAAGGGGCAGAGCAGTGGAGAGCTGCCCTCCCACTGCCCAGGAGCAGGAGAGGCCAAGGACACGGGTTCTGAGCCACAGAGAGCCAGAAGTCCACATGGGGATGGAAGGCTGCTGCAGACCAGGGCTCCCTAGGCTTGCAAACAGTTGCTGCTGGGGACTTAAGAACAACGTGAGGCTTCCGAGCTGGAGGTGCTGTGGTGCTGCTGACCATGCAGCCCCTGCTGCCCTGATGTCTCCACTCTGTGCTGAGCTGTGAGTTGGGGAGAGAAATCTTCTGCTCCCATTGTTCGCTGGCAGCCTCTGCGCTGTCCATGTGTGATGCAGAGACCCTCTCCTGGAGCCTCCCTGCCCTCTGGCAGGGGCTGGTGGCCAGGAGGAGCCCGGTGCCCGCTCCTCCCAATCCCCTGCAGTGCTGCTCACAAGCGTAGCAGCCAGGCCCTTGCAGAGACAGCTTGGAAACTGGGAACCAACATGCTAAAGAAAAATGTCCTTCCCACACAGCCCAGCCTGTCCTCCTCCCTCCACCAGTGCTGCTGCTGGCGAGCTGCAGGCTCACCGCCGCAAGGGATCGTACCGGGCATGGAGGGAGAGACCTGCGATCCAGGGCAGGGAGTGCGGATGGAGCAGAGTGCCATGGGGAAGCTGCTTCTGTGATGTCATGGGTATCTCCCGGGATCCAGCCCTCCTGCCCATGGCTCTGCAGGCCTCCCTTTGCCTCCTCCCTGCTCAGCAAGGTTCCTTTTGGTGGAGATTGCTGCGGATGAGGCGCTGATGGAGGCAGCATCCCTGCCCACAGCTCTTTGGCTTCCACCATGTCTGGCTGCGCTGCCAGCTGGACCCCTCATCCTTTTCACCCCTAGTTATTTTCCAGACAGTTGTTCCTCTCCCTTTGCTGGCTGCATATCCTGAGATCAATGCTGAATGCTCTCCTCCTCCTCCTTGCTGTGTTGTCCCTTAGGATAGACCATTCAACTTGCTTCTCCTCCTCCTTTTCCACTTCATTAATGAGTCTCTTTTGCTCTAAGAAGTCATGATAGCTGCCGGGGGACCTCGGAGGAGTGGGGAGAGCTGTGGGGAGGCCACCAGTCCAGCTTGCAGGGTTTGGGTTGCTGGGTGCTGGGTTTGGGATGCTGCTGTGGTTGCTTTGGTGCTGGCTGAGCCCCGGCTCAGGGCCCGTGGGGTGGAAGGGATGTGATTGATAGGCAATGAGTGTTTTGCAGTGGCAGGAGGCAGGGAAGCCAGGTTTGGGCAGCTCCCGGTTGCTCTGCTGTGGTTTTGCCCCATTTCTGCTGTGCACGGTGCTCCTCACCCTGCTGTGGGCTTCTCCTTCATGGCTCTCATGGGCCATGGTGGCTAGCCCCTCGGTGGACACCCAGGTCCATCCCTGCAGCAAAGCTCCACATGGCCACCGAAGCTCCTGCAAAGGCCCGTGCATCTCATGGGAGGTTGCCACCGGCCGTGGTAGGCTTCAGATCCCAGTGAGTGGACTAGGGATGTGGGTGCTGGGCCACTGGTGCCAGCCCCCCAGCTCAGCGTGTGTCGGTTGGCAGCAGGAAGGTGTATGTGTTATCTATGGGTGGTTCAGACTGGACTTCCCAAACACATTCTGTGGGCATTGCTTTAATTTCCCAGTGCCTTAACACTCTCCAAAACCTGAGAAACTGAGATGGTTTCTTCTCGGCGGGAAGGGAGGCTCCTGTTGTCACTCTCTCACATATGCACGCATGCACACACACACACGCCGAGGCTCTTCTTTCTCTTCCTTCCCACTTTCCTCCTCCAAAAGACTTCAAACACTTCAGGAAAATGTTATTTTCTCCCAAACTGTTGCCTTTCTGTCTGGCTGTCTGTGAGCAGCCTGCTGCCTTTGCCTGGGCTCTGCTCCCAGAGTGCATGGTCGCAGCCGCTCCACGTGTGCAGTGTTAGTGCCAG
>NW_009940902.1:52544-62771 GCF_000696875.1 Nestor notabilis | reverse complement strand
CTGCGGAGCCGGCAGAAGGTGCTTGGGTGGCTGTGCGGCGGGTGCTGGGCTGTCCCGGGGGGGCTAACAGCAAACCCCCCTTTGCTTCTAGGAAGCTTATCTGGTCCATCAAAGTTGCTTTAGATGCAATAAAGCAAAACCCTCCTGCAAGGTGGTGCTGTGAGGCTCCGTCTGCCCGGCTATGCTCTCCAGGATGCCATGGAAGTCCTGCTCACCAGGAACATGCTGGAAGATGCCCACAGCCCCGTGGCAGCCTGCCGTGCCCCAGGGTGCTGGGCTGTGGCGCTGGGCAGGAGCCCTGCTCCCCCTGCATGTGGACAATTCTGCTGCCTGAGCATCCTGCAGGCACAGACGGACCTGGGGACAGGCTGGAGGTGGGCTGGAGTTGAAAACCCCTTTGTTGTCTTGTAGGAACGGGACTGACTCACTGCTCTCCCGGGCTGTCATAAGCAGATGGATGATTTAATCACCTAGCAACCAAAATAACGTCAGGTGAGGAGCGCTTCCCCATCCACGCCTGGCCCACAGCCCCGCCGCCAGGCTGGAGGCAGGGGACAAGCAGCCCCCGGCCACCCCGCAGCCCTTGGGCTTCCTTGTGATGAGGCTGGTGTGCCTGTGATGAGAGCGGGGCACAGGGCTGTGCTCTGTCAGGTCTGCCACCAGCAGCCCAGCAGAAGCAGTCCCAGAGCCATGGATGGGCACCATGGGGTGTACAGGGCCATGCAAGGGGTAAGGGGGTCCCCCAAGGCCAGCTCCCAGCAAGGCCTAAGGGCATCTCCAAGCACACATAGAGGGGCCAAGTCTCTAGCATCATTTGGGCATGTTACTGGCTGTCTGGAGCATCCAGAGGTGCCATATGAGGAGAGGGAGGCTTGTGCTCAGGACCTCCGGAGCACAGGGAAATTTCTGGGAGGTGAACCCAAAGGTCTTTGGATGGGATCATAGGATAGTTAGGGATGGAAAGGACCTTAAGATCATCTCCTTCCCACCCCCCTACCATCCACTAACCCTTTGGTACTCTCTCCTCTTCGTGAATCACTACAACACCAGCTCTGAGTGCCCTTGGCTCCTGCGCAGTCCCCTTGCCTGGTACCCTCAAAGTGGGAGAGTAACCCCCTCATCGATGTGTTCATTACAGTTCTTCTCCCATCACGGGCAGATTCTCCTGCTCTGCCCGTCCTCATGGCATAGCCCTGGTGCTGTCAGTCCTGTGCCTCCTGAGATGGCAATTACCTCCTGATGGCTCCAGTTGCTCTTTGCAATGGGCTCCTACACACAGCCCTGCAGGATGTGTTCACTACAGCCCACCCTGCAGGTGATGAGACCTTCTGGAGCAGGGTCTGAGCTGGGAACAAAAGCAAGTGCTTGGGCATTCAGAGGGAGCTGGAGTCCCTCTGCAGCAGACCCCTTCATGGCTCCCGGCATGCGTGCATGTGTGACGTGGTGAGGGGACATCTGCCCAGGCCACAAGCTCCAGCACTTGTGGGACTGCACTGTGGGGCTGCCCAGGAGGGGCTGTTTCCCCCTGAGTGCTGCATCTGGTCATAGAATCAGCTGGGTTGGAAAAGACCTTTAAGACCATCAAGTCCAACCGTTGCTCAGCACTGCCAAGGCCACCACTAACCCATGGCACTGAGTCCCTCGTCTATGTAGTGTGTGAACACTTCCAGGGACCCTTCCGGGCACGTGGCCCCCGTCTCTCCCGGGCACAGCCTGTTCCAATGCCTGAGCACCCTTTGGGGAAAGAATTGTTCCTAATATCCAATCTAAACCTCCCCCTGGAGCAGCTTGAGGCTGTTACTTCTTGTCCTACCACTCATTACTTGGGAGAAGAGACCAACCCCACCTCACTGCAACCTCCTTTCAGGTAGTTGTAGAAAATGATGCTCAGACCTTGGTAGGCAGCCCAGTATTAGCCAGTCCAGAGACTGGGGATGGGATGGAGGGAGGCCACTGAGCCATCAGGCAGTGACCACCCAGACCCATGCAACCATCTTCTCCCCACCCCGCAGACACAAACAGTTGTGCTGGGCAAGCCTGGCTCTATGTGTGTTGGGAGATGCTGCTCCCCTTCTCCAGCGATTAGGCTGAAGGACATGGGGCCATTGCAGTACCTGGGCAATGCTGCAGCTGCTGGGGACCAGAGGAGGGCTGTGGAAATAGGGCACCCCATGTCCCAGCTCCTCTTTGTGGGACAGAGCTGATATAATTAGACAATACGCCCTGTTCTGTGCAGTGCACTGAGAAAGCCTCTGTGCCGCCGCGGCCCGGGGGAGCCCGGCAGCCCTACTTTGGTGACACCAGTGTCCCAGTGAAGGTGAGCCACTTCCAGGCACTGACTGGTTTGCTCTCTCCTTCCCCATGCTGCAACAAGAAGCCTGGTCTTCTTTATAGATGCGTATGGTTTGGTGGCTTTGGTGGACCCTGCTGACCTACAAGAGAGTGAAGCAAGAGGTGGAGGGGTCCCTCCGAATCAGGCTCTTAACCTCATTAGTGGACCTTGCAAACTGCATCTGCACTGCTCCTGAGCAGCCTTGTTGCTCAAAACATCTGTGAAACCATCCTGAGATAGCTCCAGAAGTGCAGAGACTCCTGGTAACTGGCTATTGATTTCTGTCCCAGAGTGTTCTGCGCATCCTCATGTTGACCCTACTGGACTGGTCCTGCCAAAGATGAGCTGCTAGTTATTTGGGAACTCCTGCTTTGTGGTTCTGACATCAAAGCCACCAAATCCAGCCATTTTTACCCCTGCCAGCAGCCAGGAATGTGTTTGGTGTCCCCAGTCCTCCAGCCACTTCCAGCTCCTCCACAGGAATGGGCTCAAACCAAGCACCCACCAGCTCCATCAGGGTCTCTCTGCCAAGCTCCCATCCTTGTCTGGGGTCAGAATTTGCTCTGGGAACACCCCTCATGGAAACTGCCTGCAGAAACAACTGAGGTTTCTATGAACCAAGGCAAATTTCAGAGAAAAAAGGAATTCTGACTCCACAAATGCCTGTTTATGCTGATCTACCAGTTTACACTGGTAAAGCTGCTTTAACCTCCCTTTCTCAGAGGGGTGTATAGGGATGTTTACGTACATCAGGCTCAGTGCTAGGGTCTTCTCCCCAGGGAGTCAGGTCCAGTTCCCATCTGAGGACAGATTGATTAACTCGCTAGCTCAGGAGCTGCTGGGACAGCAGCAGTGCCATTGCCACCAGCTGTTGCAGGCATTTGGCTCCATTTATTCTCTCCTCCAGGCAAAGAGGACCAGTGTGGGAAAGGCACTGTTCCCTAGGGAGCCCTTGTGTCCTCTGGTACCTGGACCTCAGCTGGCATTGCTCAGAATGGGGAATTTCACAGGATTCACAAGGAGGAGAGAGGAGAAAGTCCAGATGTGTGCATTTGAGGGGGTCATCCCAGGTCTGAAGCAGGCTTTGACCCTTCTGGTTTGCCCAGTGATGGGAAATCAAACCCAGGCCACCTGCACCCTGCTCCAAGAGTAACTGGAGGCATCAGAAAAACGAGCCTGTTAAGGAGGTGTCTGCAAAACCCACACTCCAATGTTGTAAAAATGTGGCTGAAAGTCCTGTTCCCTCTCAGATCATATGTTTATGGGCATAAAGAGCTTTTATAGGTAGATTAACTTCATTAAAGTTGAAAGCATTCATTAATATCACTGTAACTCAGTCTAATAATACCTTTAGCTGGCTGGGTTCATCTCTGTGATGAAGCTGCTCCTCTGTGGGTGCCTGTACCTGCTGCTGAGGCTTCCGCTCTCCTCCCTCTGCCCTCACATGGTGTTTGTATGTCTGTGTTGGATGGTGCTGGACCAGGGTTGTGCCAGAGGACTTGCTCAGCACCAAGGCCATGCATGGTGGAAGTCTGTGTGGATCCACAGATGTCGAGACTCACTTGGGGATGGAGAACAGGGGTATTTCTGCCCTTGTGCCCTCGGGATGTGGCTCGTGCTTTCAAGCTCTGGCTCTTTGCTCTCTCCTGTGGGAAGTCTTTGCACACAACATGGAGCACTTCTGGAGGTAGCTGAAATGCTTGGCTTTGTGCCAGTCAGTGGGTTGGGGTTTAGAAGGGGCGTGATGCTGGGGAATGAAGGTCAGCACGAGGATGAGTTTTGGCAAGGCCAAAGCTGCAGAGCAGTTCCTGAGATGGCCCTTGAGCTGCCTGATCCTCTGTTTGATTTGGAGTTTCTCACCCAGGAGAGAGGAGCCCATTCTGTAAGTAGCCACATGGGGCCCTGTTAGAGGCAGGAAGGATCCAGAAGGGGCTCGGGCCAGCTCTTCTGCCCCTCCTTGGCTGGGAACAGTGTCTTGTCTCTGGTCACTGCCTGCAGGAGGTGTTCAGTCTCTTGTCATGGGCATCACCCAAAACACACAGGCACGGGGCTGCTTCCCTCATACCCTGCCCTTGGCCATGGGGCTGCTTCCCTCATACCCTGCCCTTGGCCATGGGGCTGGGGTGGCCCTGGCAGTATGGCCATGCCTGTCTGCACACACAAGAACCACATTGCCTGTGGCTCTCGGGGAGTCCTATCACAGCACCGAGGTGCCAGTTGGGGCTTTCCTCTTGGAGTCCTTTCCCAGCCAGACCCTGCCACCAGCAACAAGGGGAAGGTACCCTAAGAAGTGGCTTGAGTAGTCTGGGGCACTTGCTGTGCTGCTGCCTGCTGCTGCCCAGACCCCCGTTGTGACCTGCCTGTCACAGAAGGAGGGTCCTTGTCCCCCTGAGACAGCGCAGGTGGCCTCCAGCCCGGCGCCAGGCTGCCCTTCTCCGGCAGCAGCACCGAGATCCGATTTGTCTCCCTGCCTTCCATCAGCCCTGCTAAGCAGGTTTTAATTTTGTTAAATAAATATGAAGTAATGGCAGCAGGGCCGTGAGCCAAATGGCCTGGGGACATCCTTGAGAGCCTGCACAAGGGCAGGACTCACTGCAGGAGCTGGGGATGGCATCGGGCAGAGCATCCCGGGGCTGGCGGTAGGGCCAGTGGGGTGGTCCTGGGCATGGTGGTGTGGAGCAGATGTGGCTCCACGCTGCGGTGTGCTCACAGCGCCTTGCTGCCTTCAGAGCAATTTCTAAATGGCTGCTAAACATCACTGTCAGAAGCACACTCATCTTCCCTTCCTAATTAGTGGATCAGACAGTAATTTGTAATCCTTTTGAAGAGGAAGATCTTAGTGTCTAGCCCTCGAGCCTGGGCAGGACACAGGCAATGGCAGCACGGAGCAGAGCGTGCCCTGGCCAGCAAAGCGTCCAGGCAGGGATAAGCAGAAGGGCTTCCTGCAGGGTCCTCTTCCTTGTCTCTTTGGTCCAATGCACCTTCCATCTTCCTTCTCACGAGTTTTGACATTTTCATTTCTCTTTGTGATATCGAGTGTAAAAGGATCAGCGTGGCAGCCCCAGCAGCAGGCTGGCTCCCAGCTCAGCTCCTGCTTGTCTTCAGGGTGGTAGAGGTGGCAGGGTGGCATCGCCAGTGGGAGCCGGAGCCCTCTGCACCACTGGTGAGCTGGTTGGGCAGGGGCACGCTGGAGCTGGGATGGGCTGAGCTGGGGGAAGTTCCCCAGGGCAAACCCATCCTGGTGTGGGTCTGGTCTGAGGTGTGCTGGTGTTTGCGTTGTCAAGGCTGAGGATACAATGAGTTCTGGGAGCAGAAGAGGGAAAAAAGCCTGTAAGTGGAAAAATAAGACGCAAAGGAAGAGGGAATGAGGGAGGCACAAAGAGGGCAAGGCAGTGAGCAGGACCCAGGAGAGATGGGCAGGGAGAGGAGGCCAGCATGGAGATGGGCTGCACTGGTGGCCATCAAAAGCAGCATGTGAGGCACAGCTCTGGCATGACAGCCACAGCCTATCCCAAGTGTCAGCATCTCCATGTGGCCCTTGGGCAGACCAGGTCATGCTCTAGGGAGCAAGGCAGAGGTTGGGGTTGGAGGTGGAGGATCACAGAGGGCTTGCAGCAGCTTCCCTGCATGCACAAGATCAGCGGAGGGGAAAGCATTTGTGATGTGGAGTGGGGCTGAGCCAGGAGGACAGCAGGCAGACCTGTGGGCACAGGGTGATGATGGGTGTTGAGGTCCATAGGAAGCTCATGGATTTATTAACAGCAATGACAGGCAGGATCAGTGATTTATGCAGGCTGATGAGACCAAGGAGAGGGTCATGCAGCCCTCACCATGTTACGGGTGGCGCTGAGCAGCCCCTTGCTGGTGGTGTGTTCAGTATCAATTAATCTGTGGAAAGCATCTCTGTCCCACATGCATTAACCTTTATAAATGGCTTAATAGAGATGCAGCCACAAAGCATGGGAAGGGTCATGGTTGTGTTGTCAACCCTGGCATCAAGCTTCTGGCCCTGGAGGGCACGGCCTTGGTGGGGCAGGTTCCCAGGGGGCAGGCTGGGGGGACAGAGCCGTCCCTGGTCACAGAGCAGAGATCTTGATGGAAGGAAGCAGCTACAGGCAGTGACTTCAAGGAACACCACTTTCCTATTGCGTTTCTACAGCCTTCAGAAGCAAGTGTTTATAATAGCACCAGTGACTCACTGAGCGCACTTTACTCACCAGTTAATGACTGAGCAGAGTTCCAGGGCTCTTACTGATTCTGGCTTAGATAAACTCAGCCTTTCTCCCACATCCCTGTTAAGATGGGACAGTGGTCTGGGGCATTCAGAGTGGGCAGGTGAGCAGCACAGACAAGGAGGCACCAGCTTATCCCAGTTCCAGCTCCCCACAGCTCCTCTGATGCTGAGGGTCTGCATCAGAGCCAAAGGTAGCAAGGAGAAAGCAAGTGATTTCTCAGCAAGACTGGAGCATTGCACATGTAGAGGCTGCAGAAACCCCACACGCTGGTTCTGGTGCTCATTTTTGCAAACCCCCACAGAGCTGCACCCCAAGGCAGCTTCCCACACATCCATGGAGAGGGTGGTGAGAACCATCCAGTTCCTTGAGGAGCAGGAGGAGGTGCCAATGGAGTGGAGGGGGCACCATGGCTGGAACAGGGAGCTGGGAAGCCTCAGAAGCTGCACTTACTGTGGTCCCTGGGTGGGCCTTACACAAACTTATGAGTCTGCTTCGGGCATGAACAAGAGGTTCCTGGAAGACAAGCTTTGAGCCAGGCCTGGCTGTGAGTGGCTTGCAAGGAACAAAGCATGGGAGCAGGGTCACCACACGGTTCAGGACCTTTGTGCACCATCACAGACTGGTTCCAGAGGGGGACAGGCTTGGGCTTTCTGCAAGAGAGCATGTCCCAGCAGCATGCCCAAGCTCGCTGTCCTGGTCATGCACCAAGGGAAACATCCCCCTTGATGTGTGCTGATTGCAAGCAGGTCCCATCCTGGCCACAGCCAGGTTGGTGATGGGCGCAGAAGCCCATCATCTACCCAGTCCTGGTCTTTCTGCAGCAGATGAGCTTCCCCCAGCTCTATCCCATCTCACTGTGCTGTGCCACCAACAGTGAATCACGAAGCCAGGGTGAGCAAGTGCTTGCAGGTAATCACAAGAAGGCTGTCATCACTGCCGTGGGCTTCACCCTCCAACCTGCCACGCTCGTCATGCTCACCAGGGAAGGTTTGGTGGCCCCCAGCACTCACTGCCTGGTGTAGGCAAACCGGAGGCCCACCACAAGCCACCACTTCACTCCCTGCGAAGTGGGAGTGTTGACACTGGCATTGGGGTAGATATAAATCACAGGATCGGTCGGATCAGAACTCATTCCCTTTGTGTGCTGGCAGCGCACATGGGTCTGGCTTGTGCTTGGGAACCCTCGGGTGGCTGCGAAGGCTGGAGGGGTCAGGGCTTGATCCCTGGGGCTGAAGGGGGGTTTCTGGAGGATGGATCCAGGGCAGCAGTAGCCAGAGGGGTGATGCCTCCACACTTGCAGTGCAGGGAAGGGGCTCACCCTCTGTCATAACCAGGCATGTCCCGGTTCATGTGAAGCAGAGAAACTCCTCCTTGGTCAGAGAGACTGTAAAGGGGGAACAGTGGGAGCTTCTGGGGACTTCACAGGCTCCTGTAATCCTGGAGCAGGGGCGCTGCTGCCGGTAGGCTCAGCTCCACATGCATGTGGGGTTCAGTGGGGCAGCCCCAGCACCTGCATTGCCTGTGGATGCAGTTCCTGCAAATCCATCCTCCAAACTGCTTCTGACAACATCGCAGGGTTTGAGCTACTTGTTCTGCTGTAATGGGGTAGTTCGTGGCTGCCCCATCATCTCACTGGGCTGGGAGGTGTCCTCTGGGCAGAGACCTGCCAGGGTTGGCCCCAGTGCTTGGATGTGCAGGACCCCTGGTATCAGCAAGGGCCTTGGACATCCTTGGCCCAGCCCTGGCCATCTGGGGGTCCCAGCTCTCCAGGGAGGGCAGAGGCAGCTCTGTGTGCATGTGATGGACAGGGGGGAGTTCACTTTAAGGTGGTTTTTTTCCCTAGCTTTTTCCTGTTCTCCCTAAATTACCAAATCTGGGACAGAGAGCTGGCTGCTTGTATTTGCCACATACACACATGATGTTACATCTATACATTATCTTGACATCAAAGGGGAAGTGTGACATTTCTCTGGCTGTGCAGGCAAGAAAGGACATTGCCTGGTTTTGGGAGAGAAGAGGTTATTATCAGAGGGTTATAGGCAGCTCCTGGAAAGGAGAATGAGAAATAAGGACACAGAGCACAGAACTGGGAGCAACAGTGAGGCACTGCAAAAGCAAATCTTCTCCTGGTCTTTTAATCTTCCCCCTTTATTAAAGCAGGGCAGGAGCGAGCCTCTCACAGCATGGCCTTAGTTATTATTTTAAGGAAAAAGGATCTGCAAATGTGATGGCTGGAGGGAGTTGGGGGATTTTGTTTGGGGAGGAGACTAAAGGAAATCTATCCACATACAAAGCTTTACCGCAGCGAGGCTCAAGGTTAAGCCAACACAACCGCCTTACCATCGGTGTGGGACCTCACCTTGTGCCACCAGCTCAGCTCCCGGAGGAGTTCAGCTCCCATCCCATGGGAGCAGACGACCAGCTCATCCCCATGCACTGAGCCCTCTCCTCGCATGGATCTGCCCTCACGGGGCTGGGCAGCCTTGGCGGAGCTCCTACAGGCAGATGGGCAGCCCGAGGAGCCTGTCCTGCCTCCAGCCTGCCAGATGCTGCCTGAGCAGCACCACAGTTTGCCAGATGACAGCTCGCTTCCCACCCCAATGGTGTCCCAACCACCGGCTCCTGGGCTTTCCATCGGTGCAAGGTCAGATGCTCCCAAGGGCTGTTGTCCCAGCTGCAGAGCGCTGTGGAGTGTCTTCTGCTGAGCCACCTCCTTTCTGCTCATTCTGCCTCCTCACAGTAGGAAGAAGCACAGTGGGACAGTGGCAGTGATGCCACCCAGACAGTTTGCTTCCTAAAGGATCCCGCATCCAGCCCTTGCCTCTTCCCTGAGGCTTTTCACACCAAAGCAGTGCAGCCGAGCAACCCTCTCCACGGCACATACACCACAGGAATGCAAACAAACCTGCCTCAGGGATTTACTGCGATGAAACTGGGCATGAAAAACAGGCTGGAGAAAAACTTCCAAGCCTGAAACTGGTGGTAAATCCTACCGGGGAGATTCTGTAGGGAGCTGGCGCAGGAGGGTCCTTGTGGAGGTGACCTGTCCTGATGTGCTCCGTGCCTCCAGAGCTGGTGGAGCTGGTGCAAATGAGCTTGCAACTAGAGAGCAGCAAACCGCAGGGGTGTGCATGTGCTGAAGGTTTCTTGTCTGTCTCAGGGGAAGCCTGGAAGGCAAAAAGGCTCCCGCTGTCCTCTGAGCAGCCAAGGTCATTCCTGGGAGCCAGGGCAGATGCTGGCTGCCACGTGGCTGATGCCTACAGCACCAAGGGGTAATTAGCTGGAAAGACAGTCAAGCAGCACAGGAAACGGGCAAGGAGAGGAAGGAAACAGCAGAGACATGCCCAGATTAGAGCCTGAGGAGGATGCTCTTCTCTCCGGAGGTGCTTCTCCATGCTCAGGTATTCAGCCCTTGGAACGTGGACGGATGTGTGGGGTGACGGGTGGGCTGTGCTGGCTACCAAACCTCCAAACCTCTCCTGGTTGTGCATGAGGGTACCGCAGGCTCCCCATGGTGCCTCTGCAGTGCCCCCAGCCATCCTTCCCTAGCCCTCCACGGACAGATTGTGTTTGTTTCAGCTCAGCGCGCTCATTAGATTCAAGTGGAAGAGTCGATCCGATCAAACTTGGAAACACAAAAATAAACGTGCTGGGTTCAGC
>NW_009940902.1:46511-52481 GCF_000696875.1 Nestor notabilis | reverse complement strand
CACCTTCCCCATGCCATGGAGCGTGGTGCTCCTGCCCCGCGGTGCTGCACTGTGGGGATGCTGGCCATGGCCTTGGGATGGAGCTCTGGGTGATGGGAGCAGAGCTTTTCCCCCCGGCACTCCTGGCTGAGCATCACATGGGGATGTTTTCTCCCTTTTGCTGCCCCATTGCTTTGTGTCCCCCGAATCTCCCTGGCAGTGACCCAGGATTTGCTGCGTGCTTCCATCATAAACCTCAGCAGTGTGAATGGTTATTCCTCATCTTGAAGGAGAGCGCTGGGAACAGAGGTGAATGAAAGTGTGCACTACAATATAGCTGCTAGATGAACATTTTATGGGGTATTTACTCTGCTGAAGTACCTCTGGAGTTGAAGAACTGCTGAAATACATCTTCCCTGTCCTTTGCAGCTTATTAACACCCGAATCCAGCCTGGCCCATGAAGGGGGCAGCAGTGCCTCTCCTCTGGAGAACTTAGCTCTGCACTAGCTGGGACTGAGGGGAAGAGGGCAGGAGCTGGCAGCTCAGACCCCAGCACCAGTGTCCCCAAGCATGGGTCCTGATGTATTTGTGCACTGGACTCTTGCACTGCTATTCCAACATGGATTTTAAGTCCTCTGTGGGTGGTTTCAGCGTTCCTGGTAGCTCTCCTCAAAGGCTGCATTATGGCCTGATGTGTTCATCTTGCTGCCCAGAGTGTGCTGATGATAAACCAGAGTTTCCTCAGGGAATGGTGTTGCACAGACCAATACTGTCTTGCCCAGGGTGCCCATCCTTCCAAGGTGGATGCTCTTGGCTGCTCTGGCTCCTAGTCTGCTTGTGTGCTGGATGAAAAGGCTGAGAGTCTGGGCTTTAGGAGATACAAGCTCCATCCTTGGATCTTCTCTTGGTTCCCTGTGATCTTTGGCAAGTCATTACCCCTCGGTGCCTCATAATACCTGGTTGCAGGCAGATGTGGGGCTTATAAGGTACTGGGGAAGGTCTTTCTACCAGTGTTGTACAAGCCTCATACCACTGTCCTCAGTCCACTGGGAAATGATGGGGCTGGGATGAATCTTACCACTTGCGCTTTCCAGTCCGAGAAACCTCCTGCCACTCAGGGTCTTGTGAATACTGGGGTTGACCAGGGCACTGAAGCAAACTTCTATAAAGAAAAGCAAGCAGAGCTTTGTGCTTTGCTTTACAGCAGGTGACCTGCTCGGGATTAGGCAGTCACGTCTGCTCTCTCAGTGCTAGCTGAGTTTTAGAGCTGGCAGAGAATGACTTGGGAGGCAGCTGGAATAGAAAGGCTCTGGTTAGTGTTTGGGAGTGAGGGAATGAGGATTGAAACCTATTGGAGATTGCTTTGGTCCTGAGGAAAAAGGAAGTAGACTGGGGGGAAACTGGTTCCTGGGCTGTGCTGGGTGGTGTGCACCATGGATGGGACTTACCCTGAGGCCCTCAGGGAGCTTGCCTGCTGGTCACAGCCCCTGTCTTTGCAGGGGTGGTCAGTATCCACTTGGCATCTAGTGCAGAAACAGGAGTTTTGAACTCTTCTGTCTTTTGAACTCAATATGGTTTATTTCTACCCAAATCTCTTTCCCCCCTTGCCAAGCAAGCTGTCTGACCAGCAGCAATTGACACAGCAAACGGCAGTAATGACCTTTATAGTGTGCTCTGTGAGACCTCACCAGATGCCCTCAAGAACAATACACCAGATGTTTGGGGGGTTCTGCTCTGCAGAGATAGGGCCAGAACACAGTGCAGCAGAAGATGCACAGGTGGGGCTGTGCTGGACCTGCAGTAATGCTCACTCTGCAGACCTCCATGTGCTGAGCCTCTGCAGTGGGCTGCAGGACCAGAACCAGGGTGTCCCACCAAGGCTGAGAAGCTGGGAGCTCAGCAGCTCACTGTGCCTCTGCAACTGCGATAGGTCCTGCAAGCCCCCATGGCTGCTCAGACCTTTCAATGCTTTGATCCCAGCTCTTCATGTCTTGCTGCTGTTCAACAGCATATCCAGGAAAACTCTGGGCTCAGGTACTGCTCTCCCATCCATCATCAATTATTCTCTTTTCATTTGCTTTTTGGGCTTCACCTTTTTAATCCAGCTGTCTCCTGCCTTACAAATGTTCTTTCCTCAATTACTTACACCAACCTGCGGGGCTGTCTTCATTCATCTCAGGAGCACAATGAGGCTGTGCACTGAGCCAGGGCTTCGCCAGCCGAGTGCATGAGAACCTGTGCCAGGCTGTGTGTGCTTTGAGCTCCTGTCCCACCCATTGGGCATGGGTTGGGGTTGGAGATCACCCATGTGATGGCTCTCAGTGAATGCCTCTGAAGGAGAAGCAGAGCTCTGCAGAGCACACCTTATCTCTGGTGTTCAGGAGGCAGAAGAAGGACATCCCAGAGGAGGGAATCCAGTGTCAGCCTGGAGCTGAAGTGCGGTTGGAGCTGGGAGGTACCAGATCCCCTTTAGCAGAAGGAAGGACTATAGAGAGAGATGCTTCCCTACTCTAAAGTTCCCTGATGAGGACTGTGCTGTCCTTCTTCCCTTGTGGGATTTCAGGCTCCTGATATGAAATACGACTTTTGGAGCAATTCAGTGTCCTATGTTCTGCCCTTCTTAGAGCTCCCCCATCTCCTGCACTGAGAAGGCTGCAGGCATGGAAGGACAGGTCATGTTTGAAGGGATGTGCTGAGCTGTCCTCGGGTGCCAGAACACACCACAGCCAGCTCTGCTGTGCTGCTTCCCAGACTAGGAACCAGCTCAGACCATTCCTGCACCAAGGCTGCTTTATCCTCACTTCTTAATGCTCTTATCTTGAAGGGTCCCATCAGATTAAAGCCCAGGCAGTCAGTTCCCTCCCTGGATTTATTTGCAATGCAGTTTTCTTCCTCTAATCTGATCAGAGTGTAAACTGCTCTTTTCAAAGTGCATGGGGAGGACAGATGTGCACGTCAGTAGCACAGTGAGACACGCTAACTGAAAGCAGTGGGAAGGTGCCCTGTTCTTTAGCTTGGTGGCACATCTGACTCTTTTGGCTTGAACCCCATTTCTCCTCTGAGCCTCCGGGAGCAGCTGTGTGATGTCCCATGTACACCAACAGCCATAAGGGGAAAGGTTTGCTTTGGAGCAGGGTGAATTCCTCACCATGCTGGAGTCTGTTGAGCTTCCTGGACACCCTCATCAAGCTGGAGCCCAGTCTTTGGACCATGGAGACCTTGGAGTCGGGAATAGTGCTGTCCATTTCAACAGGGTCCTAGCAGGGGTTCAGGTGATATGTGGGGATTTGATCTCAGCAGTGTGGCTGCCACCCATTCATAGTGGGCTGCTTGTTCCTAATGAGCTCATGAGTCCATGGCTATGCTCGGAGCAGGGCTGGAGAAGCCAGGGATGGACTTGCATCCCTGCTGAGTTCCATCTTTGCCTCTCCCTCTTGCTTTGCAGAGGGACTGGGGAGCTGAGAGCACTGCTCTCTGGATGGGTGGCTCCCTGTGAGGGCTCTCCCAATCCTTCTCATGGGCATCCTTTGGGTCATCTCCTCTTGGTGTGTCTCTAGGGATGGCAGGGGCACATGGTGAGCCAGGGAGGGCTGGTGCCTGTGGGAGATGCTGGGTACGGGTGTGCTCTGAACCTGAGAGGTGGTGGCACATCTGTGGTCTGGGCACCTCCAGCACTTGAGGAATTCGACTGTTCTGTGTTGGGAAGGGAGTGGGGTTAATCTGTGCCTCCTGCACTCACACTTGTCTTTGCATCCCCAGCCCAAGGAGCCTGCTGAGCACGGCCACAGAGCTGCTGCCTGGCTCTGCCCACCCCGCAGCCAGCGCATGGACCACCACCGGCCCCCAGCTCGCGAATGACGGCAGCGGAGTCCCCACGGAGAGCAGCATCCGGACTGTGAGTGCTCCAGCAGAGCCTGAGGCAGGGCCCCACGGATCCCAGTCCTGATCCATGGGGTTTCCTTGGGGAGAAAGGCCACAGGAGCCTGGGGGTGCTGGGAAGCTGTGGGCTTTTCCTCTCTCGGGATGCTGAGAGGCAAAGAGAGCCTGAGTGCCGAGCAGCAGCAAAGGAGGAGAATTACAGAGCTTTGGGTGACATGGTTTAGCGTGAGGCATCCCTGCTCATGGCAGGGGGTTGGAACTGGACGATCTTAAGGTCCTTTCCAACCCAAACCATTCTGTGATTCTAAATACTTGCAGTAATGCTGGCAGGGTAGGGGCGCATGGGGGGCTGTTGGGTGGACAGGAGAGCTGATGCGAGGTGCTGGCATGGCCCCAGTGGCCTGGGGCAGAGGGTGGCTGAAGGACTCTGTTACAGATGTGTCTGATGTCAGGGAGAGCTGTGACATGTCTGCTCTGGGTGATGGCTGTGATGCTGGGCAGGGCTGCAGCAATGCCAGAGCATGGCAGCATCCAGGTTCCTCCTGTGACAGTGTGGCAGAGCCCATGGAGATCAGGCCAGCCATGAGCCGAGTGGCAAGCAGACCCAGAAGGCACCTACCTATGCGCACAAGCTGCAGGTGCAGTGGGATCTGTGGGGCTGCCCCTCACGAGGGTTTGCTTTCTGCTCTCAGCTCTTAGCCCATGTGGTGGTCCCTTAGGTCCCTGACTTGCTGTGGGCTAGGTGGGCAAGAGGACAATGCAGATGCTTGACCCCCCTCCAGCAAGCTGGAGAAGGAGGCTTCTCCAGGGAATAGCTGCAGCCCTCTCAAGCACATGGAAAGCCTGTATTTCTCCTCCAAGGACAGAGATGAGCTTGTGCAAAGGGCAAGGCTCTGGATTCAAGCAGTGTTGTTGCAGATGCTAAGGTCCATTGGGAAGGAACTTATTCTGAAAGCAGTAGACACTTGAGAGGCAGTGAATAAGCAGGGCAAACCTATGGAGAAATAAACCATATGCATTTCCAGTGTCAGGAAATATCTCCTGCCATGCCCCAGGATGAGACACTGGCTCCATCAGCAGCTCAGCCAAACCCATGGCGATAGGGATGGAGGTTGGGCATACATGCATGGTGGGATGGGATGTGCACCTGGGATGACTGCTGCCTTGCACTGAGGTAATGCACAACCACAACCTCATCCCCTTCTGCACTGCAGAAAAGACCTTCTCCAGCCTTCCTCCTGAACAGCACATGCACAAACAGCAAACCCTACCAATGCAAGCTGAGCACATGGGTTGGTGAGGACTGAGACACAGCAATGCTCCAGGCAGCTCCCACCACTGCCAAAGACAGGGCAGGGGCCAGAGGGAAATGAAATCAGATGGGCTTGAGCATTTCTTGGATGTTCCATCCAGGAAGATGGGTGAGACAAAGCTGGTGTCTGACTTGGGAAGGGAGACATGGGAGCAAATGGTCACAGTCCCCAGTGGGCACAAAGATAAATAGTTGCACAGGCGACAGTGACACCCTTAGGGTAAGGAGAGCACTGGGAACACTCCTGGGTGTTAGGAGGCCTCCACACTGTGGGATTGCTCCTCTGCCATGGAACCTGCGTGGTACAGTGAGAGCACCAGCCCTGGCTGCCCTTCCTGCTTCCCCACTGCCCAGCAAACACCCATCTGCTTCTCCCTTAACTGCACTTGCTTGATTTATCTCTGGGTTTTACTTTATGGAGGTAACACACGTTTGGTTTGAAGCACTTAATTACCTCTTGGGATGCATTTCATTTATTCATTATGATAGAAATCAGAGTTGTTGGGGTTGCTGTATTTGGCTGGTTTTCCCCTTGTTTTTATTTTCCCTTCTCTATTTTGTAAGGAAAGGGCGAGGATGCAAATCCACATATACCTCCAGCCTGTGTGTGCCCAGCCTCTCTCCTCTGTGCCTCCCAGCCTTTTCTGTAGATCCTGAGCAGAGAAGTGATGGGGAGGAATGGTCCCCCCCGGCAGCCTGTTGGAATGCAGTAGCTCCTTGGAAATCGGAAGGTGAATCGCAGTGCTGATGCCAACTTCCACACTGCTGCCTTGGAAATGCTGGGAGGCAAGAGCCATGC
>NW_009940902.1:32863-46486 GCF_000696875.1 Nestor notabilis | reverse complement strand
GGAATGCTTGAGAGGGGGGAATTGCAGCCTGACCCCCTGTGCCCAGGCAGCCACAGTCCTGGGGGCAGGGGGGGACAAGCCACTCCTCAGGCCTGGCTCACTGGGGACACTGTCATGGGGGCAGAGACAGGCCGGGTTCTTCCTCTCTGACCTGGATATGAGGTGTTTGCTCATGTTCCTGTGAGGCTTAAGGGTCGGGGCTAAGGATGTGTGCACAGGATGTGCTCCTGCCCTGTCTGTGCGACTGGAAGATCCCCACTGTGCTGCTATGGTGTTGGGCTCCATGGTGGCATTTGGACATGCTGTGTTGGTCTATGAGCGGGGCTGCCACACGTAGCAGCGATGTGCCAGGACGGCAGAGCTCAGGGCAGGCTGGCTGTGGGCATGCATAGCTGCACTGCTGGGTTGGCTTCCTGCATCCTTTACAGCGTGGCCAGGCAGTGGGTTGGCATCCAGGGCGATGATTCAGTGATGCTCAGGAGGGAGGAGCTGTGGGCATCTCCCTGCAGCGAGAGCTGCGCTTGCCACTGGGAAGGAGACATTGCAGGAGCAGAACACAGTGGTGGGATGCATCATGCTCAGTGAAACGTGTCTTCAAAAAGGGGACTTGGTTCTTATCGCTATTCAGGACTTCTGCTTTAATAACCCTTCTTTGGAAGTACTAGGAAATGCAGGTGTGACTGCTTGTCTCTTTCATGTCTCATCAGGGCTCTGGTCTCACTCTGCATTTGTGTTTCTGCCCAGGGAATCTGGAACCAAAACAACCCCTTCCACCAGAGTCTGGCTGTATCGCGGTAATCCTCCTACTGCCTATAGACTGTGAGAAATCAGGAGCTCAAATGAATTGCCAGTAAATGGGAGCAGGGTCTTGGGTCAAAGTCAGGATCCAGATTGCTTGGGAAGTCAAGGGCCCTGCTCTCAAAGTCTTGTTTCCTTGCGTACAGATGGAGGTGGTGGAAGAGGATGGGATGGCAAGTATTTACACTGTTCAGCCCAACTCCTGGCCCATACCCTCTAGGTTTCCTCCTGAGAGAGGAATGTGTTCCCTGAGCACTTCTGTAACCAAGCAGGGCTGAGAACCTGCCTTTCCCAAAGCATTTGGCACAGCCCGGAGCAGAGGTGTTTCTATAGGAGTGGGGGAAGGATGCTCTGAGCTATGCTCAACCTGGAGATTACTAGCACAAGGCAACGTGAATAACATGGGGCCATGAAACCTAGCACCTGACTTGCAGGCTCCAGCACTTCTTTCAAAGGGAAGAGGTCTGGCCTTGCAGAGTCAGCTCCCGCATTGGTACATGATAAGCCTGTGGGATTGCTTTGGTTTTTGCATGCTGAAGGCCACTAGTGGAGACATCTGCACTCCTTCTGGAAGCTTGTGAGCTTATAAACTGGATAAAAGCAGAGGATGGATTTTAAGGCTTGGTGTCCATTGCCCCAGGCCACACATTCTCAAAGCAGTGTCAGTGCGCAGACATCTTCAGATCCATCTTCTGGCTGGCACAGAAGTAGAGTACACCTTCTTCCCTGTAGAGAAACCCACAGACACACGCAGGAGCTAATAAATGGAGTTCATAATAGTTGCCTGGCTTCCTTCCTTGATAAACAGCATCCCAGCCAGCCGATGGATTTGGGCCGCGTGTAGATAAAACTGTGGAGGGGCAGATGGCCAAGTGGATGGATAAATGGATGGATGAGTGGATGGTTGTTCTGGACAGTTGAGCTGAATAAATTCACAGAGGTGAACAGGAGGATGCTGTGTTGGGGAGGTGGGACTGACTGACTGCAGAGGTGGACCTGCAGGGCCAGCTTGGCCAAGGCCAGGTGAATCTGGCAGCTCCTGACCGCACACATCCCCATGGTGCTTCTTATCAGAAGCTTTGTTGCATGAAATCCACCCCCCGGCCCCTGCTGCTGGGCATTGCTCTCCCTTATTCTTAGGGGTTTCTGTTTTGTTTCTTTCCTTTCTCCTCCTAAGCTTTCATCAGCATGAACAGTCCCATTAGGAACAAATGGACTGAACCAGGAGTTCAGCGTATTCTGTCCCTTGGTAGTAGCCCTCCTGAGAGCATCACCTCCCTCCCTGCATCCCTTTTTGCTTGGTTTCCAAGGGCATAGAGGGAGGAAGAGTCATGGCTTTTAGAGGCAGCATGCATTCCTCATGAGAGGCTCCCTGGTGCAAAAGGGCTCTCTAGAGAAATCCCCCTGCACATGTACTGAATCTCAGCTCCACAGTGCTCCTGCCCCCTTCATCACCCAGAGGCTGAACCCCCAAAAAGGCTTTGTAAAGAACCCTGCGGGTGCTGTCCCTGTACTTCCACACTCCATCAGTCCCTGAGCATCTGGGCTAAGTGGTACAAAACCAAGTTCTCTCTCCCTAGATAGTGGTGGCAAACACTGAGTAAGGTGGCTCCCAAAAACCTTGGTGATGGGGAACTTGTGCACCCCGAAACACGTGGATTGTTTTGCTGTGGATTCCCCACAGCCCAGTAGTGCTGCGTGTGTGGCAAGAGAACTGGCTGTTGGGGGTGTGACGCAGATCCTGGGTGTTGGAGATGTGCATTCGTGTGGAGATGCATCTATAGGTTGGGATCGTGAATAAGCCGAACAGCTCAGAGCATGAAATCACTCCTGTGGGAAAGGGGCAGCCACATTCCCGGGGGCTCAGAGCACAGCCCCTGCACAGCACAGGCAGAAGCTGGCAGCTCCTAGCTCCGTGTGCCAAAAAGGGAACAGTTTTCTCCCATCCTGGGTGCTGGTGTGGCAGAGGGGCTGCACAGGAAGCACGGGGACGCTGCTGCACGCTGCCTGTGCATCTGCACCGCACTGACACCCCCAGGAACGCGCTGGCCCACGCTGCAAAGGGGCTGCAGCCACGCGCCGGGAGCACTTTGCTCCCACCATTTCTCACAGCTCTTGTTCTGCTGCCAGGCAGCCTCCGCAGACCTGGAAGCCTTCTTCCCTCTGCCTCCCGCTTCCCAGGTTTGAAGAGAGCTCAGCTGGGGCTGTGTTTGCCAGAGACAAGCACAGGAGAATGGGAATGGATGGTTGCTGCTCCCAGCCAGAGCATCTCCTAGGGAAGCTTTAGCTGTATCTACAGAGCCAAGCTCTCCCAGAGCCAGTTCCAGAACCTGCCTTGGGCAGGAGAAGGTGCCAGTGCTGCTCTGGACCCCTTTCGCTTTCCAGAGCGGTTGTTTTCCTTCCAAGCAGCACTGCAGCACTCAAATAAGAAGGGATTTGCAATGCAGAGAAAAACCTCCCACCCGCCACTCAGTAGCGTGTGGGCTGAGAGCAGAGCTGGGAGCAGCTGTGGCACTTTGCTTTAACTGCTTGGGCTCAACAGTCCTCCTGCTTGTGCCCTCTGGGCTCAGCACCTCGCACCATGTTCTGGGTCAGCTCCTGGCTCTGGGACCCTGAGCCTGGCAGCTGGACTTACCTCCCCCTGGGACCTGCTCAGACAGGGAGTCCTGGAGGGTGAAGCAGGGAGCATGGGGAAGGTGATGCTCTGCTTTCAGCTGCTTTGGGGCTTGCTGCCTCCTTGCAACACGCTTTATTTTCCCTATCCGCTGAGCGGGGACAGGACTGCCGGCTTCACTTGGAATCCTGGGCATGGAAAGCACTATAGAGGAGGGAGAAGCAGATGTAAGGCAGTGAGATTGTTGTGTTGGTGATCCATGTGTAACTAGAGAGATCGGGTGGATGCTTTGGCAGTGAGAGGGCCTGGAGGATACTGAGGTGTTGCAGGTTAGTCCCGCAGCAGGAGGGAGATGACTGCCTGGTCCCTGCAGGTCTGGGCATACTTGGTTTTCTTGCTGGGAAACCAAGGATGGCTGGTTTGGAAGGGACAGTGTGTGCTTCGTCTTGGCTGTCACCCACACTGGGCTGGCAGGAATTCAAGCAGGTTTGGTGGGACGGGACACCATGCAGGTTTGGAAACCGGTGCTGAGCACATGTTCTCTCCTGGGAAGGCCACTGTGCTCTTTAGTGTCAGCTGCAGAGAGAAGGAAACCCTCTTCCTTCTAGTTATGCCCTTCTCGGTCTCTCAGTGGGGCAGGAAGTGGGCTGTGGTGGCTTACACTGCTTCCCCCCGAACCAAGGGCGACCCTGGGGATGATATGCAGGAAAGTGCTGTGGTATTTAGGTACTGCAGGAGCCCCCAGCACTTCTGCAGTGCTGACTAACAAGCCCCAGAGCACATCCCCAACTCTCCTCCCACCCTCATTCCCCTGAGACCCAGCTGAATGCTTGGCTGGAATCTCATCCCTGGGCAGTGGGAGCAGAGGGAGCGGAGGGAGCACTTCTCTGTCCCACGCTGTCACACTGCGCTGGGACCTTGAAGAGCCAGAGCATGGCTTGGAAGAGACCCACTGCCAGTGCCTGGGGGCACCGGAGTCCCAGCTTCCGAAGGCGTTGAAGGGAGCAAGGCATACATGAAAGCCCAGGGGTTATCTTCCAGGAGTTAAAGGGGCTCTCGCTGCTCCCCTCTTGGTTTGCAGATGGCTGCTGGGCTGCTTTTACTGCTCTGTATTGGGGTGTGCTGGGTTCCTGGGAGAGCTGGGAAGAGGGCAGCTGAGGATGAGGTGGCTATGAGGGGGATGCCACCCAGCCTCTGGCAGGGAGATGACTCCTCCTTGAGAGGCTCTGCCCTCATCAGGTGGGTGCTGCATTAAGAAGAGATACTCTGAGGTCTTTGCTTTTTGCCAGAGTCAAAAGGGAGAAGAAAACTCTGCCCCTTCCCCAGTGCAGGGTTTTAGGAGGGGAGGAGCTGCTCTGGCTTGCAAGGGGAGGCGGGAGACCCCCAGCCTCTTGAGAGCCGGGGCCACACTGGAGGGATGTGTTTTCTTGCTTGGAGCACAACTGTCAATGGAAAAGTCTCGGCACAGACTTCAGTGCTCAGAAACACTGTGGGCTGGGACATTTTGGGGAAGATTTTTAGCTGCAGCAAAGAAATTTGGCAGCTTGGAAGCAATCTAATCATCCTCCTCCCATATGCTTGGTTCTATTTAAAAGGGAGCATGTACCCGATTCCTTCCGACCAGCACGGTGACATTTCCAGAGTGCGTTTGGAAATAAATTTGGCATCCGCTGTCAAAATCTCAGATTGAGCCCAGTGCGGCTAATTTGGGCTCTGAATGCCTTTGCCTCTGCAGAGCACCTTTCCCTGCTGACACATCCCAAAGGCAGCAGTGGCAGGGATTGACTCCTGTGGCCGGCTTGGCGCAGGCAGCGGCTGGGCTTTGAGGGCTGAAGGTCTCGAGTGATTTGGTTCCTGGCTGGTGGTTCAAGCCCCTTTTCAACAGCACTGAAGTGGAGCAGGCCGTTCGCAGAGGGCTGGTAGCTGTGTGCCTGGCTCTCCCCAGCTGCTTTCTGCCCAGCACAGAGGCAGAAGCAGCTGTGGATGCTTGGGCTCGTCCTGCCAGCCTCCCGACAGAGATAGAGCAGTCCCCTTCCCCTTGCTCACTAACAGAACACCCATCCTCTTCCAAGCTCTCTGCTCTCCTCCCACCCAATGCCCTGACCAGGGGTGACAGGCTGTAGAAGGGCATTTAGGGTCTTCCTTACCTTCCCTCTCCCTTTGCACACCAGCCACCTGAAGATCCGAGGTGATGCCTCAGCAGGGTGGGAGCAATGCTGTTCATGGCAGCGCTGCCCCGCACTGTGCTGTGTGTAATGAAGCCCATCTCCAGCTCCACAGCTGAAAACAGGCAGAAAAGTGGGTGTTGCTTGTACCTCCCTTGTGGGAATGTGCGTTGAGTACTCTGGCAGGCTGGTCTCCATCCTGCTCTCCCCAAATAGGTGAGCTCTATACATCCTTTGCCCTCTGCCTGCAGCTGCCCCTTGCTTCCTTGGCTTGAGGGCATGGGTGAGATGGAGGTGAGCAAGGAGCTCAGGGGCTGCACCTCTGGTGAACATCACTGCTAGTGACAGCAAGGGGCAGTGCCAGGCACGTGGATGTTTAGAGGGGACTGTTACTGGGACGCTGCACACACACAAGGTTTGGTGCCATGTCAGCCTGTCTCAGCGCATTAGGTTTGGGTAGATGGACTCGATGTAGAAATGAGACCAGATGCCACATCTCTAAGCAGGAGGTGTTCTGTCCCCTCATCCAGAATCCCAGTTCCCTCCTGGTATCCCTGCCCAGTTCCCTCCTGGTGTCCCTGCCCTGTCCATAGCTCCAACCCAAAGGGCTGCACAGAGATGCAAGTGCTTACAGCCACCCAAGCCATCCAAGGGGACAGTCTTTCTCCCTTCCTCCTTCTCCCCACTGGTTTTGGTCTCCCCCGGTGCTACAAAAGGGCATTGGGGTGAGGGTGGAAGAGTAAAGAGGGTTGAAAGCATATGGTCAGATCAGAGCTTTATCTCTGCCTCCTAGCTATACATGTGTTCCTTCTCTGCCTATGCCATTAGCTTCGTTAGCACCGCTGGAGTGGTGGATTAAATCCAGTGAGCTGTGCAATGAACCTCATTGCTTGAGTCAGTTTTAAGGATTATGATGAATTATGCAGATCAGAATCAGACAGCAATCCAGGCATGGCCCGATGTCTCGAGGGGGTGACAGGGCTGTAGCTTTGCTATTCAGGAGGTTGGCTGCCATCTAATTAGATGTTCAAACAGACCCTCCTGGCCACAGCTCTGCAAATGCCTGCCCACATTTACCACTCCTTTCTCTGTGCTCAACTTTGCTCAGTCTCTGTAAACAGCAAGGTCTGGGCTAGGCTTGGGGACAGAAAGAGGCAGGATATGTTGTGATTAGTGCCCAGATGGCAGAGGGTCCTGGAGCCATGGAGGGAGAGAGGGAGGGAAATAAAGGCAGGAAATGAACAGATCCCTCTTGGCACTTGGTAGGAGGTGGGACCTGATGTGTCCCTCTGCCCAGGCTAAGCAACAGGGCACTGCAGGGACTTGTCTGGGTGCAGGGTGCACCTCTGCTCCCCACTGCAGAGACATGCAGGCTCACCAGGTAAGAGCGTTCACTGGGGCTGAGGAGGACCTGAGAATGAGGAGCCCTTACTGCAGGGAAGTGATGGAGCTTCTTCCGTGGTCTTGATCTAGATCTGCTGACTGGCACAGTCCTAGGCCAGGCTGGTCCAGCTCAGACATGCCATCCACTGCCTGCACCTCAGCAGTGCTCAGTTCCCACTGACCAGGGCAGATACACATGGGATTTTTGTCCGTGGGTCACTTTAAGCCCACTTGCTTTTCCATTGCTCTGCAGTGATATGAATTGCCATGTGCACTGGAAGTAAAAGCCCAGAAGCAGCAGAACAGTGCCCTGACTGAAGTCCAGGACCCTCCAGGATGGTAAAATGGTTTTCAGGTCCAGTAACTACCTCACCTCTCTTTTAGTTTAACTGAAAGAGCTAAAATCAAAGTGCAGGAGAAGTAATAAAGGAAAGTGACATGGCTCTGGAGATTGAGGTGGTGAAGCCTTTATGGGCTACCAAGAAAATGTTGTAGGTCCAGATTTTGGTTCAGCCACTGAAGATCCCTGTGGATCATGCTCCAGAACAGAGGTTACCTCATTTTCCCATTCCAGCTTACACCCTCCAGAGCAACCTCTGAAAAACCTCCCCTCCTTTGCTCTGTGAGCCTTTAAACAGCCCCCAGAGAGATGTGCTGAATGGGTCTGGGTTCATTTTGGCAGTGGGTGTGAGCTCGTGCGCTCTCTATCCCCAGAGGAGCCGTGCTGGGGCTGGAGAGCAAGGGCAGCACAGGGAAACAGCTCTGAATCACAGAACCAAAGGTGTCTGAGGATGGCCCCGGGAAATGTACACATGTTTGCAGCCCGCTTTATCCACTGCTCTGCTAGAATAGATCCATCAGGATTAAATGAAGAGTGACGCTTGCCCTGGTATCTCTTTTTTGTCACTGTTGTTCTTTTTAGCATTGGGCTATAAATTGCCTGCCTTGCCCGGGCATTGAAATGCTCTTCCCCCTTCCCTGGCTGCTGGAAATAGAGTCAGCCCACGGCTGTTTGGTAGTACACAGAATACACTACCTCAGCAGCACCTCCAGTCCCAGGGTTCCAAAGGCCATCCAGGGATGAGTGAAGTGCAAGTCCTCCTGCAAGCCGCTTCAGCAGGGCAAAAGGCAAACTAAGGATCCTTTTTGGTGTCTGCATGGGAGAGAAGGGAGATCCTCAGGGAAACTGAGGATTCTGCTAGATGTCTGCATGGGAGAGAGGGAGCTTGTGATTCATAGTTGTTGGGCTCTATACAGAGATGTAGGGAGAACCCATATGGAGACCATTGCATGAAGTCCTGGATAGGGAAGGGATTAGTCTAGCCCAGAATGACTTTGCTTCCAGCTGTAGCAGTGCTGGGCATGTGTCTGTTCCTGGTCAGTGATGGAAATCCAGAGCAGCCGTTGATGTGCATCAGGATAACTTCAGCATGGGATGTCTCTGTCCTTGGGACAATACCCATCTCTGTTTCAAGCCCACCAGGGCTGAAGGACCTTCCAGGTACAAAACTCCCTGTGTCCCCTCCAGTACAGGTCAGGAGGAAGGAGGGCTGGCTCTGACAGATGCTGGTGGCTGCCCAGCAGCACTTCTGGCCCCTGCAGTGGGAATCACCCACCTTCCTGGCATAAAAGAGGAGAGCAAAGTCTGGGGTGGACACAGCCCAAGCAGGAAAGGTCTGTCTGGCTTGGGTTTAAATAACCTGTGAACAAATGGTGACAGATGTAGTCTCCATGACAACCCACAGCTGGCTGGGCAGGAATTAAAGGGCAATGTGCTTTAGTAGAGTGTCAGCATCTCAGATTCATCTACTTCTAGAAACTTGGGAGTTACAGATGCGCTTGAAAGTGTGCAGGTCCAAACGTGTTCTTGTTTTGAGCCCTTTGGAGATAAGCAAATACAAGGACAATCATCCAAAAGGCTTATTATCCCTAGCTAGAACTCCTGCCTCCCTGCTGTGTATCTCCATGGGTGCTGAGGGTGGATGTGAATGGTGAGACCTTGTCTGGCTCTTCTCTAGGCTGGAGGAGGAGAGCGCCGGTGCCAGCACCACATTGTTTGGTAAACTGGTGGTTCACCAAGAATGCTGCAGGCTCCGAGCCAAGCACAGTAGCTGTAATAGGTAGAGAGCAATTAACAGCAGGTTTAACCCAACACCATCTCACACAGGCTCTGCCCCATGGCATGGGCTTCCCTCATGGTAAGGACCCAAGTCTGAGGGATTCCTTAGTTGGGCAGGTTGCTAAGCTCTAAACAAAGCAGAATCCACCCCATTTAAATAGGTGAAAGGACTTCATCAGCGTAAAGAAGAAACAAATGGAGACCAGCCTCTCCTCTGAAAAAAAACCCCTTTTGCCTGCTATTACTATAATAAGTCTCCAAGTCATGTGTCTGAAAGGGCTGAAGGGAAAAATCTATTTTTCTCCCTGTTTTTTTAGGCTGCTGCCTGTGTGACAGTCGCTCTGCAGTTGCTGTGCTGGGTTCTGCGTAGAGGTAGCCAGTTTTTCCTGTTGTTTGTGTGGGTTTTTCACATGGCAACGGCAGAGAAAAAATCTTTTTTTGAAGAAGAAGCAGCGTAATTGTAGAAAACAACTCAAATTTGCAAGGAAGAGAAGGGCAAGTTTTGGGAAAGAGGCAGGAACACAGACATCAATGTACCTCACTGCTGTCTCCATTTTGGGGCCACTGCGGTTGTTGTGATCTCAAACAGCCAGGCCCGGGGAGGTTGGCGTCATCGTGTGTCCCAATGACACCCAAAAAAAGACCCCTGCGTGGATGGGTTTCCTAATGGAAATGGCTCTGGACATGCTGGGCTAGAAAGGATTAGGGTTTTGGATGCCCTGTCCTCAAGCATCCTTTGGAAAGCTGGGATGGCAAAGGGCACAGGGAGATCTGTCTCCGCCTGGCCACCAAGAGCCATGCGGGAGCTCTGTGCAGTGGTACCCATCCATGTGAGGGCCATGAACACCTCCCTTGCTGCTCGTACCAGGCTGCTTCTTCCCCATACTCCTTGCTCCAGCCCTGTCCATGGCTGCAAACCACGTGCAGGCTCCAGACACACTGTTCTGCTCTCTGCCCACCAGGCTCTAACAGCCCGCTGTGCTCCCTTGGGAAACTGTTCCCTTCTGTGGTCCATCACATCACTCCCACGGCTGGTTCATGCGTCACTTTTTTTCCCCCTTCTTCATACGACTGCCCTTTAGATATTTATATAGTGTTATCATGTTCCCCCTCAGGCATCATCTTTCTAGGCTGTACAAATTAAATTCCCTTAGTCTCTGCCCATAAGTCATCCTCTCCAGTCCTTGTATCAATTTGGCTGCTGTACTCAGGCTGGTTTTTTCCTTTTCTGTGTGCGACGTCGCTCTCTCTCTGTAAGAGCCACACTGGGTATTGTAGGGCACATTTACTACCACAGCGTAAAAACAGGATTAGGACCTGTTTTGTCCAGTGAGGGATCCTTTTGGGCTCATACCTGCAAGCAAGCAGACTGCCAGCTCGGTGCCACGTCCCCAGCCAGGTGCTTCCAACTCTCCAGTCCATGACTGCTCTGTAGTCTTGCTTGTCCCCACATTGCCTGTCCTCCTTCCCAGCCGGAAGGGTCTTGGCACAAATCCTGAGTGCCAATCTTGGTGTGGACCCATCAGGAAATCCTGTCTGGATCTCAACGGATGCCCTCTTGGCTTGTGGTAGCCGCTCACCCAAGCACTCGCAGGTTGTGTGCCTGGTACCCACTGCAGGCAGTGCCCGGCACCCCGTGAACATCCCACCTTGGGCACAATGGAGGCTCCTCCATTCTGCCAGACACATGTGGCTTGGTCACCAGTTTGGGGGCACCAGTGGGGTGCTCAGCCCTACAGCTTCTGATGAGCAGCTTGCTCACAAGCACTTGGGGAAGGCAGCTTGCAGGAGACGTGCCTGCAAGAGGCCAGCAGAGCCTTGGTTTGTCCTCAGGCTGTCAGTGACTCCCCCACTGGAGGGGACCATGATTAAATACTTGTGCTCTGCGTGTCAGACACCTGCAAGGCCGCAGCCACGGTGGCAGAACTCGGTGCTGTTTTCATCTGTGGACACTTGGCTGTGGCAGAAGAACGAAGGGAGGAAGCATGTTAACATCTCCTACCCCCTGCGGTGTGACAGAGGCCATGCCAGAGCAGTAACAAGTGCTTGACAGAGGATAAACTCATTCACACAGCAGCTATATTCTGTTTTATTCATATTTTTCCCTGGAAAATTAGATTTAATCTCCAGCTGTTGCTGGTTTTTTACATTCAATACAAAACCAGCTGAGCAGTATGTGCTGATGGGGTGCCCTGAAGCAATGCTGGTGGGGTTTTCATGCCTGCCTCACAGACAGCATGGCTCTCAGCACCTCTCCCAGTCTGTTGTGGTCACCACATGTGGTCGGGGAATTACCTCTTGGGAGAAATGGTTGTAAATTTGGGAGTTCCCATCAACAAGCAGTTTTTTCCTGCTGCTGTGTTTAGGCTATATCCTTATTTTCTCTTAGGCTGTATATTCATTCAGATCTACTCCCGAGGTGCCTTGGGGCTCAGGGTGCTGCTATGGAGAGAAGGAGGATGAGCTGTGTGCCTCCAGCTGGTGAATTTGCAGTCACCACGTTGCAATCCTTCCTCCTGAAGGACTTTGTTCTTCTCCTTTGATGTCTCCCTTGTTCTCCTGACCTCTCCCTCCATGTGGCAGCTTGGGCTTCTCTGCTGATTGTTGCCTACAGGATGTCTTCCAGGGTGGTGGTGCCTGAGATCTGCATAGGGACTGGGGGGGATCGCTCCATCCTTTAATGTCCTTCATGCCATCCTTCACCCATGTTGCCTGATGGTGATTGTAACCTCCCCTCTGAGGGCTGGTGGCTTCTTGATGCAGCATCAAACACTTCTGGCGGTGTGAGGCTGGACCTGGCTCTGCACGGATGCTGCAAGCTATGATCACTCCCAGGGGCAGCGAGGCAAGAGGCATTGGGAAGGCAGCTTCAGCAGGTGTGGATGGAGCCTCACACTGTCTCAGCCTCGCACTGTCAAGCTCTGGTTGGGAGCCATCCTCCTCTTCTGAGGATCCCACAGCTCCCATGGGTAGGGATGCCTCACCCAGCACTCGGTCCCCATCACATCCCTCTTTCAGTGCAAGAGCTCTGAAAAGGCTCATACTGCCTGGCAGGGACATCTATGGACCACTCACCAGCCCAGTGGAAGGGGCAAGCACTGAGCACCCTGCAATGCCCTGGGCTCTCAGAGCCATCCCTCCCCATCATGCTGTGCCTCTTCCAGCCTTCACCAGCCATTGGTGATCTCAGGAGTGACTTGAAACGCCACCATGCTACAGTCTCTCTTTCATCCATGTGTTTCATCTTGGAAAGCTTGACATTAAAAAGCATCTCATGAGACATGATGAGAGGACTATAGAGGTCGAGTTAATAATACATTTCATTTTGCAGCTTTCCCTTTAAGCAAGAACTGGCTGGGGTGAGCTGCCTAAACAGGTGGGGACCCATGAGTGACAACATACAGACCAACTTGTATGGCTTGTAGGGTTTTTCAAGGCATTAAAGTTAATTAAGTACTAATTAACTGAAATACTCTGAAGTATCCCTGTCATAGCAACCTTCTGTATCAGAGCCTGTCTGATTTATATTCACATAAGTTCACATCAAGGCAGTCTGCTCTATGGATTCGCTGCAGCTTCGTGCTGCATATCTAACCTGCCTGCAGGCTGATGGGTTGGGTAGGAGTGTGGCCCCAATTCAGGAAGGGCAAAGTGTGTTTATAATTGGTGAGTTGTGTTGAGCTGCTTGGAAATGAAGTGGGAGGGAGCCACGTGCCCACCATGGCCAGTAAAACCCCATCGTGGGTCCCTGGGAGCGCTGCAGGACCTGCCCCTGGCTGCCTGGGCTCTCCAGCAAGACATCAAGCACATCACATCCCTCGTCGGTGCCTCCTGCATGAGCTAGCACGGACCCATGGGCCCAGCAGGGACCTGCTGTGTTGGTTGGTGAAGCAGGTCTGAGAGCCTCAGGTGGGAAATGCTGGTCATGGTCCGGACAGCACATGCCTGCCAGCCCAGCCCCGCTCTTGCACAGTGGCATCCTGCTTATTCGGGGCTGCTTGAACCCGGTGTGCTTTCATCCTCTTTTCCCTTGAAGGGGAAAATCTCTGCAGGATTTGTCCTTTTTTAAACCTGCCACAGCAGCAGCCTGAGTCTTTACTTTGCCTCAGTGCTTCTCTGACTTCCACTCGCCATCTGGTCACATTGAATTTGACAGGTTCTTTTGATGTCTCTGTTTAATTCAGTCAGGTGATGCCAGAGAGGCTTTCTGCCTGCCGGAAAGCAAAGAGTTACCTCTTTAATGTCTGTGTAAGCCTTTGGGAAGAGTGAAGTTGGGGAGATTAATCCTGAAATGAAAAACCTACTCTTTGCATTGACAAGGTTGGCTGAAAAAGGAAACCATTAAATTATTGGAAAGGCAGCCACTCTGGGGAAGGCAGAGAATTGGGGTAGCACATGTAGGTTTGGAAACCTGAGAGCTGGTGCAGGAGCAGAGGACAGCAAGGAGGAGATACGGCATGTTTTAAAACTCATCAGATTGATTCTGATCTTTCTAGGAAGTAAAGCTGTTGGGGTATTCCTGCCATGCCAGACCTGAATCCAGC
>NW_009940902.1:29190-32832 GCF_000696875.1 Nestor notabilis | reverse complement strand
TCAAGGTGTCGGTTCAGCCTCTCTAAGATTTCTTTCCCTGGCACTTGTGAGTTCCTGCTCCAGGGATAAGAGCAAAGCGAAATCTTTTCCCCAAGCTTTTGCAAAACTGTTGGCATCAACGGGAAAAGTACAACGTAAGAGCAAGGAGCAGAAGCCTGGATAGCTCGGTTCCCACCTATGCTAAGTGTTAAAACACACAGGCAGGGCAAATGAGCCTGGGGTGTCTGCAGAGCACAGCCAGGCAAGTACAACATTGACTAAACTGCTGCCTGAAGGGAAAATCCCTGAGCGGGACAATCGCTCTCCATCCCTTTGAAGAGCACAATTTAACCATCCTTTCCTTTCATTCAGACACAAAGCATGACTTGAAACGCAGGCGAGCAGGAGCGCAGATTGCTGTGCGTGAGAGAGAGAGCAGATTTTCTGCAAGACTGGAAAAGGATAATTAGCAGTTTAGCCATTATCATCTGATCAGTGTGTGCCCCCCCAGCTTCCCCCCTGGTGTGTGCGGTTGCTGTGGGTGAGCCTTGCTTGTCCTCTCACAGTGAAGTGACTACACGTGGTGTACATTGTTCTGGGCACCTTGTCCAGGAAGAATACTACCAAGGCAGGGCCAAGGCAGGCTCAGACCTGGCTTGAAGGAAAGGAAATGAAATTCACTTCCTTTCACACTGGGGAAGGAATGAATTTTGGTAGATAATGGGGACTTGGAGAGAGCAGTTTAGTGGCCATCAGAAAATGAAGGCTCTAAAGGCAGTGCCCATGCAAAAAACTCAGGGAAGTTGAAGACGTTTACCAGAACCAGGGTCCTTCAAAAGCACATGTTGAGCAGCTGTGAGGACCTGCCATCTCAATCAGGTGACCTGAAGATGGACTTTGCATGTCAGCCTGAATCCTGAACGTGATGAGGACATGACCAACTCCCATCTTTCTCCCAAGCAGACCATCCCTATCCAGTGCCTGTCTGTGTCATAGCTCCCAAGTCCTCCCAGGCCATGGTGAAATGATTGTGTCTGCAGCAGCATTGCCACATTTAAGGTGGTTGGTGCTGTCAGGTGAGGATGGGAACCTGGTGGCACAGGGGCGACCAAGGGACAGCTCCCCAGAGGTCAGTCTGGCACTGGTCAGAAAAGCCCTTTTAGTTTTAAGGGACAGCAACTGTCTGACACTAACACCAATTAAATTTTACAGGCATCTAAAAATTTAATCTGAGTTTAATCTCCTTTGCCAAAGCCACGAGTCTGATAAATATTTTATTTTCCTTCAAGTAAAGAGGCTTTGGAATAATTAAGGCAAATGACGAGTCCTTTGCTCCACTTGAGCCCTAGCGAGGCCAGGGCTCATTCCCCAGCTCGCCCTCCCTCCCATCGTGCCAAGCCACAGAGCACACACCGGCCAGGCAGGCACTTGCTGCGCTCTGTGTGCCTTAGTGAGCCATTTGGGAAAGCTGCCTCTGTAGATAATGAGGGAGTTTTGCTGGTTGCAGCAACATTTGAAGACGGAAGAGAGGAAAGCAGATGAGAAGGTCACTGCTTTCTCTTTGGAGGGTTTATTTCTCCCTCAATGAAAAGAAGTTGCTGCTTTCCTGGTCGTTTGGAGCTGGTGCTCGCAGCATGGTGGCGTGCTGTGTTCCACATGCTTTGTCCACACTTTCTGCTCTTCTCTGAGTGGGAAATTTCAGAAGGCTTTCTCTTTTTTTCCCCCAAACGCATTACAGTTTATGGGAAATGCAGCAGCAATTAGAGAGGCCATAGGTGGAACTTCAAATAGGGAAAGCTCTTCCCACCTCGCTAAGTTTTCTGTGGACTCCTGGCCACAGTTTCTTACCTGGTAAATGAGTGACAATAGCTGCAGGAAGATGAATGTGAAGGAAGCAGGCTTTCCAATGAGGGCACGTGCAGTCCGTGGTGCCTGAGCTTTGCAGAGCCTGCTCAAGTTATAATGGGCTTTGTCACGGAGCAAGTGGCTGCGCTGAGCAGAGAAATCATTTTGTCGTGAAATCTCCATTGAGGGAGCCCATGAAAGTCCACCGATTGCGTGGGGAAGGAAAGCGTGTCAGCTAGCATAAATCTGCTCACCAGCGAGGAGAGCAGGAGGGCTGACAGCAACTGTGTTGGCAGAGAGTGAGCCAGGAGGGGTCTGGAGGAAACAAGCTGGGACATGAGCACTTCTGCTGTGAAGTCGTTCAGCTGGAATCAGCATCCCAGGCCCTGGGAGCATTGTAAGAGCCAGCCCCATCACCGCCTCCATAGGGAAACCATCTCCACCAACACCCTCTGTGGCCAGGCACAGCAGAGCAGGGAAGGCACAGGGGGACACAGCTCCTGGCATGGCTGTGGAGCACACTGGAGGGAAATCAAGCATCTGCCACTCACCCATCCTCTGGCTGCTTCTCAGAGGAGGTGAGTGCAGGCTGTCATGGGTGGGTGGATGGCACGGATTGGTGGATGACCCCCACTGTCACTTCTCCATGCATCAGCCAGACGCAACAGCGTGGAGAGCACTCAAGGCAGCTTGGTTAGGAGCCAGAAACCCTGCAAGCAGTCCCCAGCTTCCACCATTACGTTCCTCTCTCCCCACATGCCCTCTCTCAGCCTCCGTCCAGTGATGCCTCCAGAGCTGTCACAGCTCTCAGACACCATGACAGGGCTGGTGACAGACTGCTGAGGCTAAGTATGGCAGAGCCATCACCCCAGTCCATGGGCTGTGCAGTCAGGTTGCTGCAGCTCATGCCCACCCTTCCATCCATCCATCCATCACCATGGTGCCTTGCTCTCCTCTGCCTTGCCCTGCGAGGAGTTTGCAGATGTATTAAGCTGTGTGCACTGTTCTGGCATTGTTTTTTCTTGCAACTTTGGGGGTTTTTTGCCTCCCTAGGATTGTGCTTGTAAAAACAGCCATAAAGAAGTTAAAAAGCAGTGTGCTGGCTCAGAGGAGCCATTCAATATCCTTATTAAAGATCTGCAATACTGGAGCCATAATAGTACTTGGCACTCAGAGGGCACCTTTCATCTCACGAGTTCAAGTCACTTTACAAGCACTAATGAATTAAGCTTTGTAACAGGCTCTCATGCAGAGCCTTGCAAACGAATTATTCATCTGTTCTCACAATATAGGCATTAAATAATAATAATAAGCTGGTTAATTCTGTCTCTCTTCCGCTCTGGGGATTGTCTCTGAGCTGATAGCAGTTCCTTCCCGTTTATCCAGCACTAATGGTCAATACTTCTAGCATGCAGCATTAGGTGAGCAGCGGTTTGCTGGCGTATTTGACAGTCAGCCTGTGTTTGGGTCAGAGCAGTGGTATGGTGGGGCTTCTCCTCCTGGTTTTATTCCACTCCAGCCTTTAAAAGCACATGAAAAGGAAACAGAGCAGCTGTTCCAGCTGCCACAAAAGTGGTCACTTAAAAACAATAATGTGCTTTTCAAATTGAACCTCTTTTCCTCCATTTCTGGCCAAAGCTCTTCACCTGATATTTAATGGGCTCAACTAGATCTAGTCTCTCAGCACCAGATGTTCTCCCTTGGTGTTCTTGCAGAAATATGTTGGACCACACAGCTGGGGGGCTGCTGGAGCACCTTCTTGTACCTGTGGGCATGGGCTGGCCAAGGAGACGTGTGGGTATTTGCGTGTGCAAAGAG
>NW_009940902.1:28878-29170 GCF_000696875.1 Nestor notabilis | reverse complement strand
CAGGAATGGGCAATGAGACGGAGCTGGGCATCCTGGGCTAGGCACAGCCTGTCTCCCTAAGGCATCCCATGTGGTTCCTGGGCTGTGAAGGGGATGCACGGGGGTGCATCTCTGTGTCACCTGCCCCATGCCCATGGGGATGTGGCACTGAGGTGTCCCTGCTTCATCCCTTGTGGCAGCACATAGAATCATAGAATCACAGCATGGTTTGGGTTGGAAAAGACATTAAGATCATCTAGTTCCAACCCCCCTGCCACGGGCAGGGACACCTTCCACTAAAGCAAGGTACTCT
>NW_009940902.1:20411-28840 GCF_000696875.1 Nestor notabilis | reverse complement strand
CACCATCTGCCAAAGTAGCAATGTAATGACTTTATCCAGCTGGATCTTGCCACCTCCTTGCTCTCCCCAGCCCCTCACACTGGTAAATGTGGCTCCTCAGAATTCACAATGTGAGGAATGCAGAATTTCCTCCAGGAAAAACACATCCATTTCCCCAGTCAGGGAAATCTCACTCAGTTGTAACATTAACAAAGCATCTCCGGGACAGATGTGAAGAAAGGGACATAGTCAACATTCTTCCCTAGGTCTAATCTGCTGCTGCACTGCTGCTGATCCCAGAATCAATGAATATCACAGACTGGTTTGTGTTGGAAAGACCTTTAAGCTCATCCAGTTGAACACCCCAGAACTGGAGTCCCCGGGCAGGGACACCTTCCACTAAAGCAAGTTGCTCTAAGACCCTGTGTCCAACCTGGCCTTGAACACTGCCAGGGATGGGGCAGCCACAGCTTCTCTGGGCACCCTGTGCCAGCGCCTCAGCACCCTCACAGTAAAGAATTTCTTCCTAATATGTAAACTAAACTTCCCCTGTTTCTGTTTAAACCCATCACCCCTTGTCCTGTCACTCCAGCCCCTGATGAAGAGTCCCTCTCCAGCATCCTTGTAGGCCCCTTCGGATACTGGAAGCTGCTCTCAAGTCTCCACTCAGCTTCTCTTCTCCAGGCTGAACAGCCCCATGTGGGGGGACAGGGGTTACCCCAAGCGCACTAAGGGCAACTGTGTGAGCATATTGCCCTCTCCCAGGCAAATGGACAGCCATGCTGACAGCGGGGTGGCACAGCCCCTGCAGCAGCAGGACCCCTCCTGTGTTCCTGCCCTCTAAGGCCACTGCTGGTGGTCCCTCCCATCCCTACCTGGTCATCCCCCCTTTCTCCTGGTTTCTATGGTGTGTATTTGGGTGGTAATTACAAGGATGCTGATGGTGAACTCATTGCTTTATTCATTTGTCTGGGTGCCGAGGTCACTGTCTTCACACTGGCAATAATTACAGTAGTGAGCACACAATAAAATAAATGTCCAGTTGAAAACCAAGCCTAGAGGGAAAAAATCCCAGGAGCTGACTCTATTGCGGGGATGTGAGTTAAAGAAACACTCACTGCCAGGGATCTGCCATTTTCTCCCTGTGATCTGGAGAACACAAGTGTCTCATGTGCTTCTGAACAGTGTCTGACAGGAGTGGCACAACAGGGTTTGAGTTAGCCAGGAGTTCACGCTGCCAAAACCAGCTAGGAAGCAGGTCCTGGAGGAGGGATGCTGCGCCTGCCCCAGAGGTGGGGGTCAGGGAATAGCAGCACACTGGCTCTGGAAGCCTGGGCTGTGTCTGGTGCTGCAGGATTGCTGAGTCAGAAAAATAATGGCAGGGAGGAGCCGACACGGAGCGGCAGGAGGATGTGCCGGAGGGGTTGGCAATTGCTTCCCGCCTCCAGCTCCTGAAGCCTCTTGCTGGGAATCCCAGCTCCCACTAGATCCAAAATCCTTTTTGCTCTCCACATGACCTTGGACAAATTATCTTTCCTGTGGTACCTGCTTCCTATTGCATCGGGGACAAGGATGCTGGCCCTGGCAAGACCCAGAGGTGGAGCCACGCAGGGGTTGGTCCCCCCAGGAGCAGGAGTACCTGCAGGCACACTGGTGCTGAGCCTGCTGCTCCCTTGGGATGGCTGTGGGAGAAAGCAGATGTGGTCCATGGGCCGGTGTGTGGTCATGCACGTGGATACCAGCTTGGGCATGTGTAACATCACAGCAGCAGTGGTCTGCTGGCCCATGGCCACTGGAGCTGGGACTGGTGACTGCGGCATCTCTGCTCTTTACCGTGGGATTAAAAGAGGAGTGCTGGAGAGCAGAGCCCTTGAATCACAGCTTGATCTTCCCTGGTCATTTCTGTGTCACTGACCAGAAATCACAATTATTTCCATGCAATTCTGAGCATTAAGAAAGTGTCAGCACAGGGGTAAAGTGTGTGTGGAAAGAGCATAAGATTAATTACAGGAGCAACAACTACGACTGTTGATAAATCAGCTCCCGTAAGGAGAGTATTCGTGGTCCTGTAACTATCTACCACTCTCAAGCTGGGATGAATGAACTAGCTAATTGTTTGCTGTGTTGAAAAGCAATCTTCAGGGAGCAGCACATTACATTAAATGAGTCAGCTCCGTGCTGGCAGGACTATTATCAAATATTATAATATTTAGCTGGACGGTTTCTACCGGAGCTCAGTGCCGATGGAGAAGGGTGTTGTTTTCGTCAGTGTAGAAAGAAAGAAAGAAAGGCATCAGATACTGTTTGTTTCCTGATGAGTGGAGATCTGGCAAAAAAAATGGGATCATTTCACTTGTTAGTGCACTTTTGAAATGAGTCATGTGTGTTTCAGCACTGCTTCCAGAAACTTAATTGAAAGTTCTGGTGTCTGTTGTTGTAAGGGGAGAACCATATGCTATCGGAAGACATGACTTGTTTTTTATAGTCCAGAAAGATTATAACAGCATCAAATCCCAACTGTTGTGGCAATGCCTTCAGAGAGCAGGAATACATCAAGGAGTTTCTACTGTAAGGAGATCAAAAACCTGACGATGACAACAAAAAAAGGAGAGACTTTTGGTGAAAACACAGCTTCCTTGCGCTGTTTGGTGGCGGGGATAATCGTTGCCAGCTCATCTAGTGAAGGGCAAATGGCTGCAGGGATGTTTCCTCCCCGGCAGAGGTTAGGATGTGTGATAGAGTTGGTTGTTTGTGAAGTGGTTGTGCTGCTGGCAACCCAGGCTGCTGGCCCATCTTTGAAAATCCTGGTTAATACTCCCATGCCATTCCATTCATCCTTTCTTATTATTATTATTTGCAAAGCTTTCTTGGCTGGAAAATAAAGGCAGTGAATAACATGCTGGGAAACAAACAAGCCTTGTGATGCCCGTCTCCAGCACGTCAGGAGCTGCGTGGTGGGAACAGTGCTCCCAAGGTCCTAGTGTAAAAGCTGTCTGGGGAAGAGCTGGAGTCCCTCCACAAGCATCTCGTCAAGGATTGCATGCGATTGCACCTCAGAGGGCTTGCTAAGGCAGCCTCTGAAAAGTCATTAAATGAAAGCAAAAAGCCTGAAAGGACAGCACTGATGATGCACTGAAGTTGCATTTACTAAGGAGAACGGAGCGGGTAGCTGAGGGTGTTTATGCAGCGTCATCCCAGAGAGACTCAGCCCTCTTTTGTCTACTGGAGATGTCCACAAGGACATAGTCTGCCAAGCACAAGTGTCACAAGCCAGAAACAACTCCATTTATTTGGCTGTGGAGTTGCAGAGTGTTAGCAGTTGGGTTACTGAGGTTTACTCTTTGAGGTTAGTGGGGATTTCTGTTTGGATAGGCTGTTAACAGATCCATCGCTTCCATGGCGATCCCAGCCCAGCCCTTCCTCTCTCCTATGCCTCCTCTACCCACTATTTCACATTTAGTCCCTTTCTTCTGCAGGTCATCCTCAGCAAAGCACTTCTTACTTACTTACTTAAACAAGTGCTTAACTTTAGGTCTCTGCTTAAACTCCAATACTGCTTAAAGCAAAATGGCCCCTTCAGAAGTGGTACCCTGCAGGAAGTCAGCCTTCCCTAATGCTGCATCTCCCTGTTTTATACATATGCCACATGCCACAGTGACATACGTCAGAAGATGAATTGCATGTGGCAAACCATGTATTATGTATATCTTGAACAGCGGCTTCCTATTGTTGATAGACTTCTTATTTCTTTCTATATCTTTCTCTTTCTTTTCCTCCTTTTGCATGTTCATCAGTTCAGAAAACCTCATTCCCACAGAGATGGCCAAGATGCTGCTGTGCTGTTCACTGAACATTTATCCAAGGGTCTACAAATATGAATACAATTCACAAGTAAAATGGGGGAAACTTGGCCAGAGTATTACAACAACACAGGGTGACGAAATTGAATACAAGTTGCTTCTTTCAGTGGATGCAGATGATGTCCTCAGGGTATTGACCTAATGAAGAGAGAACAAATGCTCAGCACTTCTTTTATGTAGGGAGGATGTTTCTGAGGGCCTGCCAGGCTTGGCACCTGGGGCGAAGGTACTGAGGTCATTTTAGGTACGGTGAACTTGTCACCTTAAAGGCTTCCTGTGAGATCTTATGGGAGCAAAGAGGCTGCTGTTATCCCCAGTGCTGCAATGGGAGTCCCAGCTGGTAGGGGGAAAAGATGGTGGTTTTCTACATCTTTTTGTCTCAGGCAGAGGAGCAAAGCTTCATCTCTGAAACAATGATCCTGCAAGATGCTGGCTCCCTGTGCTCCATGAAGGTGTGTGGACCTCAGGACCTCCTGGGATGTGCTTAGTAGGTTGAGTGGTGACCAGAGGTTGCCAAAAACCTTGTCTGATCTAATGACGACAGTGCTGTGATCCACAGGCTGCTCTCAAGGCCTTAGAAGTTCAGCTGTCTGTTAAACCTGCAAATAAAGCAGCTGCTATGGAAGCAATTCACTCGCTTGCACTGCAGATGACATGTGAATATATCCTAGATACAATTCAGAGCAAAGAGGCAGGGAGAGCATCTCTCAGAGCACTTTCCTCCTGGAGTGGCACTGAGCTACAAAATTTGTTTCCAAGCACCACAGTGGACTCATCACCATCGTAAATGGTAGGTCAGGCCAGGACAGAGGTGAGAGTGCTGACTGCCACCTCATCCAGAGACCCATCTGCAAGGCTGTGTCCTGGCAGGACTGAGGAGTCCCATTCTCTCCTAGAACCAGAGGTGGCAGAGGATGAGAAGTGGGGTGGAGGGCATCTAGCCTGTGTTTGGGCAGGGAGCCTCTGTACCCTTCTTTTCTTCTCATGCAAGTTGCCTGCATCAGTCACCCCTGGAAGGGCTCTGGGTACCACGCTGTCCCCCAGGGTATCTGAGGTTCCCACAAATATATCGTTCTCCTTGGAACCAGATGATCCTAAGGTCCTTTCCAACCCAAACCTATGATTCTATGAGGAAATCCCACTCTTCCTCCTCCAGTGCTGGGAGAATGCTTCTGCACACGTGACAGCAGCAGGAGCATCCGCAAACTCGGCGCCAGGCAGGAAAGCAGATTTTTAATGACTTGATAGGTCTTTGATTCCAAATTTATATATATAAATATATATATATAGCATCATGAGTCATGACAGTGCTCTGGGAGCACAGGAGGATGGTGAAAGGAGTGTCTGACCACCAGCAGCTCATTTGAAGTCTGCTCCCTGTGCCAGATGCCCACCTGAGACACTGCTGACTTAATGGATTGCAGGGAGCTTTGGGAACTCGGCAGCTTCCAGGGGCTGACCTGCTCACTGCACTAATCAAACAGCAGCCTGAAAAGGCCCCCAGATGCCTAGTCCATGCCAGGCACTGAGGACTGTCCTGCTGCCTTTCACTGTAAAGCACCACATTGGTTTTAAGCTGCAGATACAGAAAATAACATTTCTGAAATGACCAAGCATCTGTCCCCTCTGTCTTTTCTCTGTGGACTGAAATGTCCCTCTTGCAGAGGGATTAGACAAGAGCTGTGTCCCTCTTTCATCTCATGTTCATCTCTCTGCACTAGACTTTTGGCAGGACCACAATGGATGTGGTAAGCTTTGTTGTGAGCACACCAGCTGATAGTCCTCCTACCACAGTGGCTTGAAAACCCAAGTGACCTGCCCAGCCCAGGACTGGCTGTTCTCTTGCAGACACAAATTATGGAGATGTGAAAGCAAGCAGGTGGGAGGAAGGCACATCAACCTGTGCTCCACTGGAGGCATGCACAGAAGTAGAACCTCTTAAGGAGATGTCTGTAGGTGGCTGAATTTAAATTCCCAGCGACTAGGACAAGCAAACAGATCATGGGAAGCATGTGTTAGAGAGTCATCTTGTGTACAGAAGCAAAGGCAAGTGCAAAAAGTGCAAGCTACAGAACTGGCAATGCCACATTAGCCAATCTCTGCCTTCGGTTAGATGGGTGTACAGCTGTAGTATGATGGAGGAGGCAGCCTTAAACCCAAGCTTAGGCTGTTGCCCCTTTGCCTGCCAGATTTTAGTCCACATCTGCCTGCTCTCATGGGTCCAAATGCTGTAAGACCCTGCACGCAGGAGGGAGCTTTGTGAGACAGGAGAAGTCGGTGCCTTTCCACATCCCTCCCGTGTTTCTGTGCCTCTGCCAGCAGCAGCAAAAGCCCTGCAGAGGTTGTCAACAGAGCATTTCTTGCCATGAGCAGGGCTATTTTCACTCCTAATGGAGACCCAGGCACAGCAGCCACAAGGCTCAGAGCCCCTGGGAGGGCAAAAGGCAGCTTCTGGGCAGCCCTGGTGCCTCCAGGAGCCCCCAGTGAGGTGCAGAAGGTGCTCCCATTCAAGGGCACATCAGTGAAGCGGCCAAGCTCAGTTACGAGCTATTGCCAGGCAAACAGACAAACCAGATAGACGTGTTTGCTAGAGAACAATAATTTGTCCATGTTACCAGGTCTCTTCCTCTCACTTTGCAGTTAGTACGTACATTTTACAGTGCACAAAGAGGAAAAACAAGCTGAAGTCTGTCAAAAAAAAGAAAAATGCTAGGAGGGTCATAGGCTATCAGTTCCTTTACTGGTTACTATCTCCCAAAGAGCTTCCAGATGACATTCTTGTCCTTCATCATCTTCATCTTGGAACACTGTGAGAAAGTACAAGCTACAGTGGCTCCTTTCTCCTTATTAATCATTTCCCTTGCTTCACCTGATGTATACACGGTCTAGGGCAAAGGTTTATTGGACCATTTGCTGAAGGATCTATGGCCAGAAAGATCTCTCAGTCTTGCTGACGTGATTGCTGAGTGGGTTGGTGCAGGAAACCTGCAGAGGCAAAGGCCCTGGGAGAAATCACCTGGAGTGAAATTCCTGCCCATAGACAGCAAGACAAAAATAGTGTGTTTTCCAAGCTGTTGAAGTGGGAGTTGATTAGCTGTGTAATACAACACTATTTAGTAATCTACAACAACGCCATACCCCATTTATTCTAACACAGCGCAGTATTGTCCTAATGGCAAACCCAATCAATAGCACGCACACCATCTGCACCACCTTCAGCTGCTGTGCTGATACCAAGCACATCTCTGTGCCTGGCTTTCAGTCACCCTGGGGGCTGGGGACTGAGCCTGTCTGGGACCTGGTGCCATGGGGTGAGCTGCTGAGTTGCAGACAGCTGCCGCTAGCATAAGGCAAGGCTTGACAAATGGCTCTTCTCCATGATGGCTTTCCATGGCTCACCTGGGGAGGCTATGGCAGAGAGCCCGAGGACAAGTGCCATTATCTGGGGCTTTAAAAGACGGTCAAGCCAGAGACTGAGAAAAGCTGCAGCGTCTCTTGCCCCTGAGGCCGAGCAAGAAGGGTGGCCATGGTTGAGCAGAGCAGGGTAATGGCATTCACAGTCTGGTCTAGAGGTACCCGGGTGTCTTGTTGTCTGTTGGCATGAGCATCACCCAATCTTGAACAGCAGCAGCTTGTGGAGATTGAGCCTTGTAGGGACAGCTCCATAGCATTTCTTCACAAGCCAGACAATACAGGGCTTCTGCAAGAGCCTCCAGGCGCAGCTCCTTAATCTTCATTACTGGGTATTTAAACCTGTTTGCCATCTCCTCTTCACAGTCACTTTAATTGTGTGAGCAATTAGCAGGTCTGGCGCCAGGAAAAGTTGTTGTGGTGTGCACTGCAGGACAGGAGCTGGGGTTATTTTTAGGTCTGTAGAGTTGCTTCTGCAGCACCCCTGTGCTGCGCCGCTACCCAGAGCATCCTCCCCCTGTCTGGCAGGTTAAAGCTCTGCCAAAGAGGGCAGAGGGCTGAGCTGGCGACCCCAGCATCACCGAGCCACTGCCTGCTTCCCATCACCCATATCATGTCACAGAGCCGGCAGCCCCTGCCACTATCACTTCTCCTCACACAAAACTGAAGGTCTGGGGAGGAGGGAGGTTAATTCTTAACGAAGCAGCCAAGGGTACATTTTTGGGGCAGCCAGACCTTTTTCACTGGAAAAAAGGCATGTTCATAGCCAAGGAGCAAGTCTGTTGATCACCCCTGTGAATGTGGGAAGACTACAGCTAAATCACGTGGGGTTTTCCTTCCCATTTGTAGAAATAAATAGAAGTCTCTGAGCTCCCTGCTGCAAACCCTATGCAAATCTAGACCTCATGCATCTGAATGTCAGCAGCTGTCCCTGGAGCTGCTGCTGGTACAGGATCAGAGGCTTGCCAGCCTTCGGCGCCTCTCGCCCTGGAGCTGCAGACTCTGGCCCTCTTGGCTCAGTCTGGTCCGAGCACATCTCAGGAAGGTGACTCCAAACACGCTTTGACCCACGGAGCTGGCAGGAACAGTGTGGCATCCCGGGGACAGCTCAGCACCCTCAAGCATGAAGCTGGACGCGGTCCCAAACGCAGCCATGCGGTGAGCTGGAGCTGACGGCTG